>NW_027118494.1:0-273741 GCF_036417845.1 Apteryx mantelli | reverse complement strand
GCCAACCTCACGTTCGAATCTCCCACGTCACACCCACCTCGCCTTCGAAGCACATATCGAACAACCATGCTCCTGCCTTGCAACAGCCTCACACTGCTAGTGCCAAGGTGTGAGGACAGCTGGTGTAGGCTTGCGGAGGGGAGGCAAGGGAGCCGGGCACTCGTGGTGGGGGCTGTCCTAGGCATGCGGAGGCAAGCTCTGCCTTCCCAGTGCTCTTGCCTCTGAGCCCTGCTTGGTGGGGGAGCCTTGAAGCACGGTGGCACACCCACGCCAATTTCGAACCACCCAGGTCACGTTCGAATGTCTCACGTCACACCCACGTCACGTTCGAATCACCCACGTCACACCCACGTCAAACCCACGTCACGTTCTAATCACCCACGTCACGCCCACGTCACGTTCGAATCACCCACGTCACACCCACATCACGTTCGAATCTCCCACGTCACGCCCACGTCACGTTCGAATCTCCCACGTCACGACCACGTCAGGTTCGAATCACCCACGTCACACCCACGTCACGTTCGATTCAGCCACGTCACACCCACGTCACGTTCGAATCTCCCACGTCACGCCCATGTCACGTTCGAATCACCCACGCGACGCCCACGTCACACCCACGTCACGTTCGAATCACCCACGTCACGCCCACGTCACGTTCGAATCACCCACGACACACCCACGTCACACCCACTTCACGTTCGAATTTCCCACGTCACGCTCACGTCACGTTCGAATCTCCCACGTCATGCTCACGTCACGTTCGTATCTCCCACGTCACACCCACGTCACGTTCGAATCACCCACGTCACGCTCACGTCACGTTCGAATCACCCACGTCACGTTCGAATCTACCACTTCACACCCACGTCACGTTCGAATCTCCCACGTCACACCCACGTCACGTTCGAATCACCCATGTCACGCCCACGTCACGTTCGAATCACCCACGACACACCCACGTCACGTTCGAATCGCCCACATCACACCCACGTCACGTTCGAAACAACCACGCCACACCCACGTCACGTTCGAATCTCCCACGTCACGCCCACGTCACGTTCGAATCTCCCACGTCACGTCCAGGTCACGTTCGAAACATCCACGTCACGCCCACGTCACGTTCGAATTTCCCACGTCACACCCACGTCACGTTCGAATCAGCCACGTCACGCCCACGTCACGTTCGAATCACCCACGACACACCCACGTCACACCCATTTCACGTTCGAATTTCCCACGTCACGCTCACGTCACGTTCGAATCTCCACCGTCATGCTCACGTCACGTTCGTATCTCCCACGTCACGCTCACGTCACGTTCGAAACTACCACTTCACGCTCACGTCACGTTCGAATCACCCACGTCACGTTCGTATCTCCCACGTCACACCCACGTCACGTTCGAATCACCCACGTCACGCTCACGTCACGTTCGAATCACCCACGTCACGTTCGAATCTACCACTTCACACCCACGTCACGTTCGAATCTCCCACGTCACACCCACGTCACGTTCGAATCTCCCACGTCACGCCCATGTCACCTTCGAATCACCCACGTCACACCCACGTCACGTTCGAATCACCACGTCACACCCACGCCACGTTCGAATCTCCCACGTCACGCCCATGTCACCTTCGAATCACCCACGTCACACCCACGTCACGTTCGAATTTCCCACGTCACGCCAACGTCACGTTCGAATCTCCCACGTCACACCCACCTCGCCTTCGAAGCACATATCGAACAACCATGCTCCTGCCTTGCAACAGCCTCACAGTGCTAGTGCCAAGGTGTGAGGACAGCTGGTGTAGGCTTGCGGAGGGGAGGCAAGGGAGCCGGGCACTCGTGGTGGGGGCTGTCCTAGGCATGCGGAGGCAAGCTCTGCCTTCCCAGTGCTCTTGCCTCTGAGCCCTGCTTGGTGGGGGAGCCTTGAAGCAGGGTGGCACACCCACGCCAATTTCGAACCACCCAGGTCACGTTCGAATGTCTCACGTCACACCCACGTCACGTTCGAATCACCCACGTCACACCCACGTCACACCCACGTCACGTTCTAATCACCCACGTCACGCCCACGTCACGTTCGATTCAGCCACGTCACACCCACGTCACGTTCGAATCTCCCACGTCACACCCACGTCACGCCCACGTAACGTTCGAATCTGCCACTACACGCCCACGTCACACCCACGTCACGTTAGAATCACCCCACGTCACACACACGTCACGTTCGAATCTCCCACGTCACACCCACGTCACGTTCGAAACTCCCACGTCACGCCCACGTCACGTTCGAATCTCCCAATTCACGCCCACGTCACGTTCGAATTTCCCACGTCACACCCACGTCACGTTCGAATCTCCCAATTCACGCCCACGTCACGTTCGAATTTCCCACGTCACACCCACGTCACGTTCGAATCTCCCACGTCACGTTCGTATCTCCTACGTCACACCCACGTAACGTTCGAATCTGCCACTACACGCCCACGTCACACCCACGTCACGTTAGAATCACCCACGTCACACACACGTCACGTTCGAATCTCCCACGTCACACCCACGTCACGTTCGAATGTCTCACCTCACACCCACGTCACGTTCGAATCTCCCACGTCACGCCCAAGTCACGTTCGAATGTCTCACGTCACACGCACGTCACGTTCGATTCTCCCACGTCACGCCCACGTCACACCCACGTCACGTTCGAATATCCCACGTCACACCCACTTCACACCCATGTCACGTTCGAATCTCCCTCGTCACACCCACGTCACGTTCGAATGTCTCCCGTCACACCCACGTCACGTTCGAATCTCCCACGTCACGCCCATTCACACCCACGTCACGTTCGAATCTCCCACGTCACACCCACGTCACGTTCGAATCTCCCACGTCACGCCCACGTCACGTTCGAATCACCCACGTCACACCCACGTCACGTTCGAATCTCCCACGTCACGTTCGAATCTCCCACTTCACATCCACGTCACGTTCGAATCACCCACGTCACACCCACGTCACGTTCGAATCTCCCACGTCACGCCCATGTCACCTTCGAATCACCCACGTCACACCCACGTCACGTTCGAATCACCCACGACACACCCACGTCACGTTCGAATCACCCATGTCACGCCCACGTCACGTTCGATTCACCCACGTCACACCCACGTCACGTTCGAATCTCCCACGTCACGCCCACGTCACGTTCGAATCTCCCACGTCACGTCCAGGTCACGTTCGAAACATCCACGTCACGCCCACGTCACGTTCGAATTTCCCACGTCACACCCACGTCACGTTCGAATCAGCCACGTCACGCCCACGTTACGTTCGAATCTCCCACGTCACGTTCGAATCTCCCACGTCACACCCACGTCACGTTCTAATCATCCACGTCACGCCCACGTCACGTTCGAATCACCCACGACACACCCACGTCACACCCACTTCACGTTCGAATTTCCCACGTCACGCTCACGTCACGTTCGAATCTCCCACGTCATGCTCACGTCACGTTCGTATCTCCCACGTCACACCCACGTCACGTTCGAATCACCCACGTCACGTTCGAATCTACCACTTCACACCCACGTCACGTTCGAATCTCCCACGTCACACCCACGTCACGTTCGAATCACCCATGTCACGCCCACGTCACGTTCGAATCACCCACGACACACCCACGTCACGTTCGAATCGCCCACATCACACCCACGTCACGTTCGAAACAACCACGCCACACCCACGTCACGTTCGAATCTCCCACGTCACGCCCACGTCACGTTCGAATCTCCCACGTCACGTCCAGGTCACGTTCGAAACATCCACTTCACGCCCACGTCACGTTCGAATCACCCACGTCACGCCCACGTCACGTTCGAATCACCCACGACACACCCACGTCACGTTCGAATCACCCACGACACACCCACGTCACACCCACTTCACGTTCGAATTTCCCACGTCACGCTCACGTCACGTTCGTATCTCCCACGTCACGCTCACGTCACGTTCGAAACTACCACTTCACGCTCACGTCACGTTCGAATCACCCACGTCACGTTCGAATCTCCCACGTCACGTTCGAATCTCCCACGTCACGCCCACGTCACGTTCGAATCTCCCACGTCACGACCACGTCAGGTTCGAATCACCCACGTCACACCCACGTCACGTTCGATTCACCCACGTCACACCCACGTCACGTTCGAATCTCCCACGTCACGCCCACGTCACGTTCGAATCTCCCACGTCACGTCCAGGTCACGTTCGAAACATCCACGTCACGCCCACGTCACGTTCGAATTTCCCACGTCACACCCACGTCACGTTCGATTCAGCCACGTCACACACACGTCACGTTCGAATCTCCCACGTCACGTTCGAATCTCCCACGTCACACCCACGTCACGTTCTAATCATCCACGTCACGCCCACGTCACGTTCGAATCACCCACGACACACCCACGTCACACCCACTTCACGTTCGAATTTCCCACGTCACGCTCACGTCACGTTCGAATCTCCCACGTCATGCTCACGTCACGTTCGTATCTCCCACGTCACACCCACCTCACGTTCGAATCACCCACGTCACGCTCACGTCACGTTCGAATCACCCACGTCACGTTCGAATCTACCACTTCACACCCACGTCACGTTCGAATCTCCCACGTCACACCCACGTCACGTTCGAATCACCCATGTCACGCCCACGTCACGTTCGAAACAACCACGCCACACCCACGTCACGTTCGAATCTCCCACGTCACGCCCACGTCACGTTCGAATCTCCCACGTCACGTCCAGGTCACGTTCGAAACATCCACGTCACGCCCACGTCACGTTCGAATTTCCCACGTCACACCCACGTCACGTTCGAATCAGCCACGTCACGCCCACGTCACGTTCGAATCACCCACGACACACCCACGTCACACCCATTTCACGTTCGAATTTCCCACGTCACGCTCACGTTACGTTCGAATCTCCACCGTCATGCTCACGTCACGTTCGTATCTCCCACGTCACGCTCACGTCACGTTCGAAACTACCACTTCACGCTCACGTCACGTTCGAATCACCCACGTCACGTTCGAATCTCCCACGTCACACCCACGTCACGTTCGAATCATCCACGTCACGCCCACGTCACGTTCGAATCACCCACGACACACCCACGTCACACCCACTTCACGTTCGAATTTCCACGTCACGCTCACGTCACGTTCGAATCTCCCACGTCATGCTCACGTCACGTTCGTATCTCCCACGTCACGCCCACGTCACGTTCGAATCACCCACGTCACGCTCACGTCACGTTCGAATCACCCACGTCACGTTCGAATCTACCACTTCACACCCACGTCACGTTCGAATCTCCCACGTCACACCCACGTCACGTTCGAATCTCCCACGTCACGCCCATGTCACCTTCGAATCACCCACGTCACACCCACGTCACGTTCGAATCACCACGTCACACCCACGCCACGTTCGAATCTCCCACGTCACGCCCATGTCACCTTCGAATCACCCACGTCACACCCACGTCACGTTCGAATTTCCCACGTCACGCCAACGTCACGTTCGAATCTCCCACGTCACGCCCATGTCACCTTCGAATCACCCACGTCACACCCACGTCACGTTCGAATCACCCACGACACACCCACGTCACGTTCGAATCACCCATGTCACGCCCACGTCACTTTCGAATCACCCACGTCACACCCACGTCACTTTCGAATCACCTACGACACACCCACGTCACGTTCGAATCGCCCACGTCACGTTCGAATCACCTACGACACACCCACGTCACGTTCGAATCTCCCACGTCACACCCACGTCACGTTCCAAACACCCACGTCACGTTCCAAATACCCACGTCACGCCCACGTCACGTTCGAATCACCCACGTCACGCCCACGTCACGTTCGAATCTCCCACGTCACACCCACGTCACGTTCGAATCACCCACTTCACGCTCACGTCACGTTCGAATCTCCCACGTCACGTTCGAATCTCCCACGTCACACCCACGTCACGTTCGATTCAGCCACGTCACACCCACGTCACGTTCGAATCTCCCACGTCACGCCCACGTCACGTTCGAATCACCCACGTCACACCCACGTCACGTTCGAATCTCCCAATTCACGCCCACGTCACGTTCGAATGTCTCACCTCACACCCACGTCACGTTCGAATCTCCCACGTCACGCCCAAGTCACGTTCGAATGTCTCACGTCACACCCACGTCACGTTCCAATCACCCACGCCACGCCCACGTAACGTTCGAATCTCCCACGTCACACCCACGTCACACCCACGTCACGTTCTAATCACCCACGTCACACCCACGTCACGTTCGAATCTCCCACGTCACGCCCACGTCACGTTCGAATCACCACGTCACACCCACGCCACGTTCGAATCTCCCACGTCACGCCCACGTCACGTTCGAATGTCTCACGTCACACCCAAGTCACGTTCGATTCTCCCACGTCACGCCCACGTCACACCCACGTCACGTTCGAATATCCCACGTCACACCCACTTCACACCCATGTCACGTTCGAATCTCCCTCGTCACACCCACGTCACGTTCGAATGTCTCACGTCACACCCACGTCACGTTCGAATCTCCCACGTCACGCCCATTCACACCCACGTCACGTTCGAATCTCCCACGTCACACCCACGTCACGTTCGAATCTCCCACGTCACGCCCATGTCACCTTCGAATCACCCACGTCACACCCACGTCACGTTCGAATTTCCCACGTCACGCCAACCTCACGTTCGAATCTCCCACGTCACACCCACCTCGCCTTCGAAGCACATATCGAACAACCATGCTCCTGCCTTGCAACAGCCTCACACTGCTAGTGCCAAGGTGTGAGGACAGCTGGTGTAGGCTTGCGGAGGGGAGGCAAGGGAGCCGGGCACTCGTGGTGGGGGCTGTCCTAGGCATGCGGAGGCAAGCTCTGCCTTCCCAGTGCTCTTGCCTCTGAGCCCTGCTTGGTGGGGGAGCCTTGAAGCACGGTGGCACACCCACGCCAATTTCGAACCACCCAGGTCACGTTCGAATGTCTCACGTCACACCCACGTCACGTTCGAATCACCCACGTCACACCCACGTCACACCCACGTCACGTTCTAATCACCCACGTCACGCCCACGTCACGTTCGAATCACCCACGTCACACCCACATCACGTTCGAATCTCCCACGTCACGCCCACGTCACGTTCGAATCTCCCACGTCACGACCACGTCAGGTTCGAATCACCCACGTCACACCCACGTCACGTTCGAATCTCCCACGACACACCCACGTCACGTTCGAATCACCCATGTCACGCCCACGTCACGTTCGATTCACCCACGTCACACCCACGTCACGTTCGAATCTCCCACGTCACGCCCACGTCACGTTCGAATCTCCCACGTCACGTCCAGGTCACGTTCGAAACATCCACGTCACGCCCACGTCACGTTCGAATTTCCCACGTCACACCCACGTCACGTTCGAATCAGCCACGTCACGCCCAAGTTACGTTCGAATCTCCCACGTCACGTTCGAATCTCCCACGTCACACCCACGTCACGTTCTAATCATCCACGTCACGCCCACGTCACGTTCGAATCACCCACGACACACCCACGTCACACCCACTTCACGTTCGAATTTCCCACGTCACGCTCACGTCACGTTCGAATCTCCCACGTCATGCTCACGTCACGTTCGTATCTCCCACGTCACACCCACGTCACGTTCGAATCACCCACGTCACGCTCACGTCACGTTCGAATCACCCACGTCACGTTCGAATCTACCACTTCACACCCACGTCACGTTCGAATCTCCCACGTCACACCCACGTCACGTTCGAATCACCCATGTCACGCCCACGTCACGTTCGAATCACCCACGACACACCCACGTCACGTTCGAATCGCCCACATCACACCCACGTCACGTTCGAAACAACCACGCCACACCCACGTCACGTTCGAATCTCCCACGTCACGCCCACGTCACGTTCGAATCTCCCACGTCACGTCCAGGTCACGTTCGAAACATCCACGTCACGCCCACGTCACGTTCGAATTTCCCACGTCACACCCACGTCACGTTCGAATCAGCCACGTCACGCCCACGTCACGTTCGAATCACCCACGACACACCCACGTCACACCCATTTCACGTTCGAATTTCCCACGTCACGCTCACGTCACGTTCGAATCTCCACCGTCATGCTCACGTCACGTTCGTATCTCCCACGTCACGCTCACGTCACGTTCGAAACTACCACTTCACGCTCACGTCACGTTCGAATCACCCACGTCACGTTCGAATCTCCCACGTCACACCCACGTCACGTTCGAATCATCCACGTCACGCCCACGTCACGTTCGAATCACCCACGACACACCCACGTCACACCCACTTCACGTTCGAATTTCCACGTCACGCTCACGTCACGTTCGAATCTCCCACGTCATGCTCACGTCACGTTCGTATCTCCCACGTCACACCCACGTCACGTTCGAATCACCCACGTCACGCTCACGTCACGTTCGAATCACCCACGTCACGTTCGAATCTACCACTTCACACCCACGTCACGTTCGAATCTCCCACGTCACACCCACGTCACGTTCGAATCGCCCACGTCACGCCCATGTCACCTTCGAATCACCCACGTCACACCCACGTCACGTTCGAATCACCACGTCACACCCACGCCACGTTCGAATCTCCCACGTCACGCCCATGTCACCTTCGAATCACCCACGTCACACCCACGTCACGTTCGAATTTCCCACGTCACGCCAACGTCACGTTCGAATCTCCCACGTCACACCCACCTCGCCTTCGAAGCACATATCGAACAACCATGCTCCTGCCTTGCAACAGCCTCACAGTGCTAGTGCCAAGGTGTGAGGACAGCTGGTGTAGGCTTGCGGAGGGGAGGCAAGGGAGCCGGGCACTCGTGGTGGGGGCTGTCCTAGGCATGCGGAGGCAAGCTCTGCCTTCCCAGTGCTCTTGCCTCTGAGCCCTGCTTGGTGGGGGAGCCTTGAAGCAGGGTGGCACACCCACGCCAATTTCGAACCACCCAGGTCACGTTCGAATGTCTCACGTCACACCCACGTCACGTTCGAATCACCCACGTCACACCCACGTCACACCCACGTCACGTTCTAATCACCCACGTCACGCCCACGTCACGTTCGAATCACCCACGTCACACCCACGTCACGTTCGAATCTCCCACGTCACGCCCACGTCACGTTCGAATCTCCCACGTCACGACCACGTCAGGTTCGAATCACCCACGTCACACCCACGTCACGTTCGATTCAGCCACGTCACACCCACGTCACGTTCGAATCTACCACGTCACGCCCACGTCACGTTCGAATCACCCACGCGACGCCCACGTCACACCCACGTCACGTTCGAATCACCCACGTCACACCCACGTCACGTTCGAATCTCCCACGTCACACCCACGTCACGCCCACGTAACGTTCGAATCTGCCACTACACGCCCACGTCACACCCACGTCACGTTAGAATCACCCCACGTCACACACACGTCACGTTCGAATCTCCCACGTCACACCCACGTCACGTTCGAAACTCCCACGTCACGCCCACGTCACGTTCGAATCTCCCAATTCACGCCCACGTCACGTTCGAATTTCCCACGTCACACCCACGTCACGTTCGAATCTCCCAATTCACGCCCACGTCACGTTCGAATTTCCCACGTCACACCCACGTCACGTTCGGATCTCCCACGTCACGTTCGTATCTCCTACGTCACACCCACGTAACGTTCGAATCTGCCACTACACGCCCACGTCACACCCACGTCACGTTAGAATCACCCACGTCACACACACGTCACGTTCGAATCTCCCACGTCACACCCACGTCACGTTCGAATGTCTCACCTCACACCCACGTCACGTTCGAATCTCCCACGTCACGCCCAAGTCACGTTCGAATGTCTCACGTCACACGCACGTCACGTTCGATTCTCCCACGTCACGCCCACGTCACACCCACGTCACGTTCGAATATCCCACGTCACACCCACTTCACACCCATGTCACGTTCGAATCTCCCTCGTCACACCCACGTCACGTTCGAATGTCTCCCGTCACACCCACGTCACGTTCGAATCTCCCACGTCACGCCCATTCACACCCACGTCACGTTCGAATCTCCCACGTCACACCCACGTCACGTTCGAATCTCCCACGTCACGCCCACGTCACGTTCGAATCACCCACGTCACACCCACGTCACGTTCGAATCTCCCACGTCACGTTCGAATCTCCCACTTCACATCCACGTCACGTTCGAATCACCCACGTCACACCCACGTCACGTTCGAATCTCCCACGTCACGCCCATGTCACCTTCGAATCACCCACGACACACCCACGTCACGTTCGAATCACCCACGTCACGTTCGAATCTCCCACTTCACGCTCACGTCACGTTCGAATCTACCACGTCACGTTCGAATCTCCCACTTCACACCCACGTCACGTTCGAATCACCCACGTCACACCCACGTCACTTTCGAATCTCCCACGTCACGCCCATGTCACCTTCGAATCACCCACGTCACACCCACGTCACGTTCGAATCACCCACGACACACCCACGTCACGTTCGAATCACCCATGTCACGCCCACGTCACGTTCGATTCACCCACGTCACACCCACGTCACGTTCGAATCTCCCACGTCACGCCCACGTCACGTTCGAATCTCCCACGTCACGTCCAGGTCACGTTCGAAACATCCACGTCACGCCCACGTCACGTTCGAATTTCCCACGTCACACCCACGTCACGTTCGAATCAGCCACGTCACGCCCACGTTACGTTCGAATCTCCCACGTCACGTTCGAATCTCCCACGTCACACCCACGTCACGTTCTAATCATCCACGTCACGCCCACGTCACGTTCGAATCACCCACGACACACCCACGTCACACCCACTTCACGTTCGAATTTCCCACGTCACGCTCACGTCACGTTCGAATCTCCCACGTCATGCTCACGTCACGTTCGTATCTCCCACGTCACACCCACGTCACGTTCGAATCACCCACGTCACGCTCACGTCACGTTCGAATCACCCACGTCACGTTCGAATCTACCACTTCACACCCACGTCACGTTCGAATCTCCCACGTCACACCCACGTCACGTTCGAATCACCCATGTCACGCCCACGTCACGTTCGAATCACCCACGACACACCCACGTCACGTTCGAATCGCCCACATCACACCCACGTCACGTTCGAAACAACCACGCCACACCCACGTCACGTTCGAATCTCCCACGTCACGCCCACGCCACGTTCGAATCTCCCACGTCACGTCCAGGTCACGTTCGAAACATCCACTTCACGCCCACGTCACGTTCGAATTTCACACGTCACACCCACGTCACGTTCGAATCAGCCACGTCACGCCCACGTCACGTTCGAATCACCCACGACACACCCACGTCACACCCACTTCACGTTCGAATTTCCCACGTCACGCTCACGTCACGTTCGTATCTCCCACGTCACGCTCACGTCACGTTCGAAACTACCACTTCACGCTCACGTCACGTTCGAATCACCCACGTCACGTTCGAATCTCCCACGTCACGTTCGAATCTCCCACGTCACGCCCACGTCACGTTCGAATCTCCCACGTCACGACCACGTCAGGTTCGAATCACCCACGTCACACCCACGTCACGTTCGATTCACCCACGTCACACCCACGTCACGTTCGAATCTCCCACGTCACGCCCACGTCACGTTCGAATCTCCCACGTCACGTCCAGGTCACGTTCGAAACATCCACGTCACGCCCACGTCACGTTCGAATTTCCCACGTCACACCCACGTCACGTTCGAATCAGCCACGTCACGCCCAAGTTACGTTCGAATCTCCCACGTCACGTTCGAATCTCCCACGTCACACCCACGTCACGTTCTAATCATCCACGTCACGCCCACGTCACGTTCGAATCACCCACGACACACCCACGTCACACCCACTTCACGTTCGAATTTCCCACGTCACGCTCACGTCACGTTCGAATCTCCCACGTCATGCTCACGTCACGTTCGTATCTCCCACGTCACACCCACGTCACGTTCGAATCACCCACGTCACGCTCACGTCACGTTCGAATCACCCACGTCACGTTCGAATCTACCACTTCACACCCACGTCACGTTCGAATCTCCCACGTCACACCCACGTCACGTTCGAATCACCCATGTCACGCCCACGTCACGTTCGAATCACCCACGACACACCCACGTCACGTTCGAATCGCCCACATCACACCCACGTCACGTTCGAAACAACCACGCCACACCCACGTCACGTTCGAATCTCCCACGTCACGCCCACGTCACGTTCGAATCTCCCACGTCACGTCCAGGTCACGTTCGAAACATCCACGTCACGCCCACGTCACGTTCGAATTTCCCACGTCACACCCACGTCACGTTCGAATCAGCCACGTCACGCCCACGTCACGTTCGAATCACCCACGACACACCCACGTCACACCCATTTCACGTTCGAATTTCCCACGTCACGCTCACGTCACGTTCGAATCTCCACCGTCATGCTCACGTCACGTTCGTATCTCCCACGTCACGCTCACGTCACGTTCGAAACTACCACTTCACGCTCACGTCACGTTCGAATCACCCACGTCACGTTCGAATCTCCCACGTCACACCCACGTCACGTTCGAATCATCCACGTCACGCCCACGTCACGTTCGAATCACCCACGACACACCCACGTCACACCCACTTCACGTTCGAATTTCCACGTCACGCTCACGTCACGTTCGAATCTCCCACGTCATGCTCACGTCACGTTCGTATCTCCCACGTCACACCCACGTCACGTTCGAATCACCCACGTCACGCTCACGTCACGTTCGAATCACCCACGTCACGTTCGAATCTACCACTTCACACCCACGTCACGTTCGAATCTCCCACGTCACACCCACGTCACGTTCGAATCTCCCACGTCACGCCCATGTCACCTTCGAATCACCCACGTCACACCCACGTCACGTTCGAATCACCACGTCACACCCACGCCACGTTCGAATCTCCCACGTCACGCCCATGTCACCTTCGAATCACCCACGTCACACCCACGTCACGTTCGAATCTCCCACGTCACGCCCACGTCACGTTCGAATGTCTCACGTCACACCCAAGTCACGTTCGAATATCCCACGTCACACCCACTTCACACCCATGTCACGTTCGAATCTCCCTCGTCACACCCACGTCACGTTCGAATGTCTCCCGTCACACCCACGTCACGTTCGAATCTCCCACGTCACGCCCATTCACACCCACGTCACGTTCGAATCTCCCACGTCACACCCACGTCACGTTCGAATCTCCCACGTCACGCCCACGTCACGTTCGAATCACCCACGTCACACCCACGTCACGTTCGAATCTCCCACGTCACGTTCGAATCTCCCACTTCACATCCACGTCACGTTCGAATCTCCCACGTCACGCCCATGTCACCTTCGAATCACCCACGACACACCCACGTCACGTTCGAATCACCCACGTCACGTTCGAATCTCCCACTTCACGCTCACGTCACGTTCGAATCTACCACGTCACGTTCGAATCTCCCACTTCACACCCACGTCACGTTCGAATCTCCCACGTCACACCCACGTCACTTTCGAATCTCCCACGTCACGCCCATGTCACCTTCGAATCACCCACGTCACACCCACGTCACGTTCGAATCACCCACGACACACCCACGTCACGTTCGAATCACCCATGTCACGCCCACGTCACGTTCGAATATCCCACGTCACACCCACGTCACGTTCGAATCTCCCACGTCACGCCCACGTCACGTTCGAATCTCCCACGTCACGTCCAGGTCACGTTCGAAACATCCACGTCACGCCCACGTCACGTTCGAATTTCCCACGTCACACCCACGTCACGTTCGAATCAGCCACGTCACGCCCACGTTACGTTCGAATCTCCCACGTCACGTTCGAATCTCCCACGTCACACCCACGTCACGTTCTAATCATCCACGTCACGCCCACGTCACGTTCGAATCACCCACGACACACCCACGTCACACCCACTTCACGTTCGAATTTCCCACGTCACGCTCACGTCACGTTCGAATCTCCCACGTCATGCTCACGTCACGTTCGTATCTCCCACGTCACACCCACGTCACGTTCGAATCACCCACGTCACGCTCACGTCACGTTCGAATCACCCACGTCACGTTCGAATCTACCACTTCACACCCACGTCACGTTCGAATCTCCCACGTCACACCCACGTCACGTTCGAATCACCCATGTCACGCCCACGTCACGTTCGAATCACCCACGACACACCCACGTCACGTTCGAATCGCCCACATCACACCCACGTCACGTTCGAAACAACCACGCCACACCCACGTCACGTTCGAATCTCCCACGTCACGCCCACGTCACGTTCGAATCTCCCACGTCACGTCCAGGTCACGTTCGAAACATCCACTTCACGCCCACGTCACGTTCGAATTTCACACGTCACACCCACGTCACGTTCGAATCAGCCACGTCACGCCCACGTCACGTTCGAATCACCCACGACACACCCACGTCACACCCACTTCACGTTCGAATTTCCCACGTCACGCTCACGTCACGTTCGTATCTCCCACGTCACGCTCACGTCACGTTCGAAACTACCACTTCACGCTCACGTCACGTTCGAATCACCCACGTCACGTTCGAATCTCCCACGTCACGTTCGAATCTCCCACGTCACGCCCACGTCACGTTCGAATCTCCCACGTCACGACCACGTCAGGTTCGAATCACCCACGTCACACCCACGTCACGTTCGATTCAGCCACGTCACACCCACGTCACGTTCGAATCTCCCACGTCACGCCCACGTCACGTTCGAATCTCCCACGTCACGTCCAGGTCACGTTCGAAACATCCACGTCACGCCCACGTCACGTTCGAATTTCCCACGTCACACCCACGTCACGTTCGAATCAGCCACGTCACGCCCAAGTTACGTTCGAATCTCCCACGTCACGTTCGAATCTCCCACGTCACACCCACGTCACGTTCTAATCATCCACGTCACGCCCACGTCACGTTCGAATCACCCACGACACACCCACGTCACACCCACTTCACGTTCGAATTTCCCACGTCACGCTCACGTCACGTTCGAATCTCCCACGTCATGCTCACGTCACGTTCGTATCTCCCACGTCACACCCACGTCACGTTCGAATCACCCACGTCACGCTCACGTCACGTTCGAATCACCCACGTCACGTTCGAATCTACCACTTCACACCCACGTCACGTTCGAATCTCCCACGTCACACCCACGTCACGTTCGAATCACCCATGTCACGCCCACGTCACGTTCGAATCACCCACGACACACCCACGTCACGTTCGAATCGCCCACATCACACCCACGTCACGTTCGAAACAACCACGCCACACCCACGTCACGTTCGAATCTCCCACGTCACGCCCACGTCACGTTCGAATCTCCCACGTCACGTCCAGGTCACGTTCGAAACATCCACGTCACGCCCACGTCACGTTCGAATTTCCCACGTCACACCCACGTCACGTTCGAATCAGCCACGTCACGCCCACGTCACGTTCGAATCACCCACGACACACCCACGTCACACCCATTTCACGTTCGAATTTCCCACGTCACGCTCACGTCACGTTCGAATCTCCACCGTCATGCTCACGTCACGTTCGTATCTCCCACGTCACGCTCACGTCACGTTCGAAACTACCACTTCACGCTCACGTCACGTTCGAATCACCCACGTCACGTTCGAATCTCCCACGTCACACCCACGTCACGTTCGAATCATCCACGTCACGCCCACGTCACGTTCGAATCACCCACGACACACCCACGTCACACCCACTTCACGTTCGAATTTCCACGTCACGCTCACGTCACGTTCGAATCTCCCACGTCATGCTCACGTCACGTTCGTATCTCCCACGTCACACCCACGTCACGTTCGAATCACCCACGTCACGCTCACGTCACGTTCGAATCACCCACGTCACGTTCGAATCTACCACTTCACACCCACGTCACGTTCGAATCTCCCACGTCACACCCACGTCACGTTCGAATCTCCCACGTCACGCCCATGTCACCTTCGAATCACCCACGTCACACCCACGTCACGTTCGAATCACCACGTCACACCCACGCCACGTTCGAATCTCCCACGTCACGCCCATGTCACCTTCGAATCACCCACGTCACACCCACGTCACGTTCGAATCTCCCACGTCACGCCCACGTCACGTTCGAATGTCTCACGTCACACCCAAGTCACGTTCGAATATCCCACGTCACACCCACTTCACACCCATGTCACGTTCGAATCTCCCTCGTCACACCCACGTCACGTTCGAATGTCTCCCGTCACACCCACGTCACGTTCGAATCTCCCACGTCACGCCCATTCACACCCACGTCACGTTCGAATCTCCCACGTCACACCCACGTCACGTTCGAATCTCCCACGTCACGCCCACGTCACGTTCGAATCACCCACGTCACACCCACGTCACGTTCGAATCTCCCACGTCACGTTCGAATCTCCCACTTCACATCCACGTCACGTTCGAATCTCCCACGTCACGCCCATGTCACCTTCGAATCACCCACGACACACCCACGTCACGTTCGAATCACCCACGTCACGTTCGAATCTCCCACTTCACGCTCACGTCACGTTCGAATCTACCACGTCACGTTCGAATCTCCCACTTCACACCCACGTCACGTTCGAATCTCCCACGTCACACCCACGTCACTTTCGAATCTCCCACGTCACGCCCATGTCACCTTCGAATCACCCACGTCACACCCACGTCACGTTCGAATCACCCACGACACACCCACGTCACGTTCGAATCACCCATGTCACGCCCACGTCACGTTCGAATATCCCACGTCACACCCACGTCACGTTCGAATCTCCCACGTCACGCCCACGTCACGTTCGAATCTCCCACGTCACGTCCAGGTCACGTTCGAAACATCCACGTCACGCCCACGTCACGTTCGAATTTCCCACGTCACACCCACGTCACGTTCGAATCAGCCACGTCACGCCCACGTTACGTTCGAATCTCCCACGTCACGTTCGAATCTCCCACGTCACACCCACGTCACGTTCTAATCATCCACGTCACGCCCACGTCACGTTCGAATCACCCACGACACACCCACGTCACACCCACTTCACGTTCGAATTTCCCACGTCACGCTCACGTCACGTTCGAATCTCCCACGTCATGCTCACGTCACGTTCGTATCTCCCACGTCACACCCACGTCACGTTCGAATCACCCACGTCACGCTCACGTCACGTTCGAATCACCCACGTCACGTTCGAATCTACCACTTCACACCCACGTCACGTTCGAATCTCCCACGTCACACCCACGTCACGTTCGAATCACCCATGTCACGCCCACGTCACGTTCGAATCACCCACGACACACCCACGTCACGTTCGAATCGCCCACATCACACCCACGTCACGTTCGAAACAACCACGCCACACCCACGTCACGTTCGAATCTCCCACGTCACGCCCACGTCACGTTCGAATCTCCCACGTCACGTCCAGGTCACGTTCGAAACATCCACTTCACGCCCACGTCACGTTCGAATTTCACACGTCACACCCACGTCACGTTCGAATCAGCCACGTCACGCCCACGTCACGTTCGAATCACCCACGACACACCCACGTCACACCCACTTCACGTTCGAATTTCCCACGTCACGCTCACGTCACGTTCGTATCTCCCACGTCACGCTCACGTCACGTTCGAAACTACCACTTCACGCTCACGTCACGTTCGAATCACCCACGTCACGTTCGAATCTCCCACGTCACGTTCGAATCTCCCACGTCACGCCCACGTCACGTTCGAATCTCCCACGTCACGACCACGTCAGGTTCGAATCACCCACGTCACACCCACGTCACGTTCGATTCAGCCACGTCACACCCACGTCACGTTCGAATCTCCCACGTCACGCCCACGTCACGTTCGAATCTCCCACGTCACGTCCAGGTCACGTTCGAAACATCCACGTCACGCCCACGTCACGTTCGAATTTCCCACGTCACACCCACGTCACGTTCGAATCAGCCACGTCACGCCCAAGTTACGTTCGAATCTCCCACGTCACGTTCGAATCTCCCACGTCACACCCACGTCACGTTCTAATCATCCACGTCACGCCCACGTCACGTTCGAATCACCCACGACACACCCACGTCACACCCACTTCACGTTCGAATTTCCCACGTCACGCTCACGTCACGTTCGAATCTCCCACGTCATGCTCACGTCACGTTCGTATCTCCCACGTCACACCCACGTCACGTTCGAATCACCCACGTCACGCTCACGTCACGTTCGAATCACCCACGTCACGTTCGAATCTACCACTTCACACCCACGTCACGTTCGAATCTCCCACGTCACACCCACGTCACGTTCGAATCACCCATGTCACGCCCACGTCACGTTCGAATCACCCACGACACACCCACGTCACGTTCGAATCGCCCACATCACACCCACGTCACGTTCGAAACAACCACGCCACACCCACGTCACGTTCGAATCTCCCACGTCACGCCCACGTCACGTTCGAATCTCCCACGTCACGTCCAGGTCACGTTCGAAACATCCACGTCACGCCCACGTCACGTTCGAATTTCCCACGTCACACCCACGTCACGTTCGAATCAGCCACGTCACGCCCACGTCACGTTCGAATCACCCACGACACACCCACGTCACACCCATTTCACGTTCGAATTTCCCACGTCACGCTCACGTCACGTTCGAATCTCCACCGTCATGCTCACGTCACGTTCGTATCTCCCACGTCACGCTCACGTCACGTTCGAAACTACCACTTCACGCTCACGTCACGTTCGAATCACCCACGTCACGTTCGAATCTCCCACGTCACACCCACGTCACGTTCGAATCATCCACGTCACGCCCACGTCACGTTCGAATCACCCACGACACACCCACGTCACACCCACTTCACGTTCGAATTTCCACGTCACGCTCACGTCACGTTCGAATCTCCCACGTCATGCTCACGTCACGTTCGTATCTCCCACGTCACACCCACGTCACGTTCGAATCACCCACGTCACGCTCACGTCACGTTCGAATCACCCACGTCACGTTCGAATCTACCACTTCACACCCACGTCACGTTCGAATCTCCCACGTCACACCCACGTCACGTTCGAATCTCCCACGTCACGCCCATGTCACCTTCGAATCACCCACGTCACACCCACGTCACGTTCGAATCACCACGTCACACCCACGCCACGTTCGAATCTCCCACGTCACGCCCATGTCACCTTCGAATCACCCACGTCACACCCACGTCACGTTCGAATTTCCCACGTCACGCCAACGTCACGTTCGAATCTCCCACGTCACACCCACCTCGCCTTCGAAGCACATATCGAACAACCATGATCCTGCCTTGCAACAGCCTCACAGTGCTAGTGCCAAGGTGTGAGGACAGCTGGTGTAGGCTTGCGGAGGGGAGGCAAGGGAGCCGGGCACTCGTGGTGGGGGCTGTCCTAGGCATGCGGAGGCAAGCTCTGCCTTCCCAGTGCTCTTGCCTCTGAGCCCTGCTTGGTGGGGGAGCCTTGAAGCAGGGTGGCACACCCACGCCAATTTCGAACCACCCAGGTCACGTTCGAATGTCTCACGTCACACCCACGTCACGTTCGAATCACCCACGTCACACCCACGTCACACCCACGTCACGTTCTAATCACCCACGTCACGCCCACGTCACGTTCGAATCACCCACGTCACGCCAACGTCACGTTCGAATCACCCACGTCACACCCACGTCACACCCACGTCACGTTCTAATCACCCACGTCACGTTCGAATCACCCACGTCACACCCACGTCACGTTCGAATCTCCCACGTCACGCCCACGTCACGTTCGAATCTCCCACGTCACGACCACGTCAGGTTCGAATCACCCACGTCACACCCACGTCACGTTCGAATCACCCACGTCACACCCACGTTACGTTCGAATCTCCCACGTCACACCCACGTCACGTTCGAATGTCTCACCTCACACCCACGTCACGTTCGAATCTCCCACGTCACGCCCAAGTCACGTTCGAATGTCTCACGTCACACGCACGTCACGTTCGATTCTCCCACGTCACGCCCACGTCACACCCACGTCACGTTCGAATATCCCACGTCACACCCACTTCACACCCATGTCACGTTCGAATCTCCCTCGTCACACCCACGTCACGTTCGAATGTCTCCCGTCACACCCACGTCACGTTCGAATCTCCCACGTCACGCCCATTCACACCCACGTCACGTTCGAATCTCCCACGTCACACCCACGTCACGTTCGAATCTCCCACGTCACGCCCACGTCACGTTCGAATCACCCACGTCACACCCACGTCACGTTCGAATCTCCCACGTCACGTTCGAATCTCCCACTTCACATCCACGTCACGTTCGAATCACCCACGTCACACCCACGTCACGTTCGAATCTCCCACGTCACGCCCATGTCACCTTCGAATCACCCACGTCACACCCACGTCACGTTCGAATCACCCACGACACACCCACGTCACGTTCGAATCACCCACGTCACGTTCGAATCTCCCACTTCACGCTCACGTCACGTTCGAATCTACCACGTCACGTTCGAATCTCCCACTTCACATCCACGTCACGTTCGAATCTCCCACGTCACACCCACGTCACTTTCGAATCTCCCACGTCACGCCCATGTCACCTTCGAATCACCCACGTCACACCCACGTCACGTTCGAATCACCCACGACACACCCACGTCACGTTCGAATCACCCATGTCACGCCCACGTCACGTTCGATTCACCCACGTCACACCCACGTCACGTTCGAATCTCCCACGTCACGCCCACGTCACGTTCGAATCTCCCACGTCACGTCCAGGTCACGTTCGAAACATCCACGTCACGCCCACGTCACGTTCGAATTTCCCACGTCACACCCACGTCACGTTCGAATCACCCACGTCACGTTCGAATCTCCCACTTCACGCTCACGTCACGTTCGAATCTACCACGTCACGTTCGAATCTCCCACTTCACACCCACGTCACGTTCGAATCTCCCACGTCACACCCACGTCACTTTCGAATCTCCCACGTCACGCCCATGTCACCTTCGAATCACCCACGTCACACCCACGTCACGTTCGAATCACCCACGACACACCCACGTCACGTTCGAATCACCCATGTCACGCCCACGTCACGTTCGATTCACCCACGTCACACCCACGTCACGTTCGAATCTCCCACGTCACGCCCACGTCACGTTCGAATCTCCCACGTCACGTCCAGGTCACGTTCGAAACATCCACGTCACGCCCACGTCACGTTCGAATTTCCCACGTCACACCCACGTCACGTTCGAATCAGCCACGTCACGCCCACGTTACGTTCGAATCTCCCACGTCACGTTCGAATCTCCCACGTCACACCCACGTCACGTTCTAATCATCCACGTCACGCCCACGTCACGTTCGAATCACCCACGACACACCCACGTCACACCCACTTCACGTTCGAATTTCCCACGTCACGCTCACGTCACGTTCGAATCTCCCACGTCATGCTCACGTCACGTTCGTATCTCCCACGTCACACCCACGTCACGTTCGAATCACCCACGTCACGCTCACGTCACGTTCGAATCACCCACGTCACGTTCGAATCTACCACTTCACACCCACGTCACGTTCGAATCTCCCACGTCACACCCACGTCACGTTCGAATCACCCATGTCACGCCCACGTCACGTTCGAATCACCCACGACACACCCACGTCACGTTCGAATCGCCCACATCACACCCACGTCACGTTCGAAACAACCACGCCACACCCACGTCACGTTCGAATCTCCCACGTCACGCCCACGTCACGTTCGAATCTCCCACGTCACGTCCAGGTCACGTTCGAAACATCCACTTCACGCCCACGTCACGTTCGAATTTCACACGTCACACCCACGTCACGTTCGAATCAGCCACGTCACGCCCACGTCACGTTCGAATCACCCACGACACACCCACGTCACACCCACTTCACGTTCGAATTTCCCACGTCACGCTCACGTCACGTTCGTATCTCCCACGTCACGCTCACGTCACGTTCGAAACTACCACTTCACGCTCACGTCACGTTCGAATCACCCACGTCACGTTCGAATCTCCCACGTCACGTTCGAATCTCCCACGTCACGCCCACGTCACGTTCGAATCTCCCACGTCACGACCACGTCAGGTTCGAATCACCCACGTCACACCCACGTCACGTTCGATTCACCCACGTCACACCCACGTCACGTTCGAATCTCCCACGTCACGCCCACGTCACGTTCGAATCTCCCACGTCACGTCCAGGTCACGTTCGAAACATCCACGTCACGCCCACGTCACGTTCGAATTTCCCACGTCACACCCACGTCACGTTCGAATCAGCCACGTCACGCCCACGTTACGTTCGAATCTCCCACGTCACGTTCGAATCTCCCACGTCACACCCACGTCACGTTCTAATCATCCACGTCACGCCCACGTCACGTTCGAATCACCCACGACACACCCACGTCACACCCACTTCACGTTCGAATTTCCCACGTCACGCTCACGTCACGTTCGAATCTCCCACGTCATGCTCACGTCACGTTCGTATCTCCCACGTCACACCCACGTCACGTTCGAATCACCCACGTCACGCTCACGTCACGTTCGAATCACCCACGTCACGTTCGAATCTACCACTTCACACCCACGTCACGTTCGAATCTCCCACGTCACACCCACGTCACGTTCGAATCACCCATGTCACGCCCACGTCACGTTCGAATCACCCACGACACACCCACGTCACGTTCGAATCGCCCACATCACACCCACGTCACGTTCGAAACAACCACGCCACACCCACGTCACGTTCGAATCTCCCACGTCACGCCCACGTCACGTTCGAATCTCCCACGTCACGTCCAGGTCACGTTCGAAACATCCACGTCACGCCCACGTCACGTTCGAATTTCCCACGTCACACCCACGTCACGTTCGAATCAGCCACGTCACGCCCACGTCACGTTCGAATCACCCACGACACACCCACGTCACACCCATTTCACGTTCGAATTTCCCACGTCACGCTCACGTCACGTTCGAATCTCCACCGTCATGCTCACGTCACGTTCGTATCTCCCACGTCACGCTCACGTCACGTTCGAAACTACCACTTCACGCTCACGTCACGTTCGAATCACCCACGTCACGTTCGAATCTCCCACGTCACACCCACGTCACGTTCGAATCATCCACGTCACGCCCACGTCACGTTCGAATCACCCACGACACACCCACGTCACACCCACTTCACGTTCGAATTTCCACGTCACGCTCACGTCACGTTCGAATCTCCCACGTCATGCTCACGTCACGTTCGTATCTCCCACGTCACACCCACGTCACGTTCGAATCACCCACGTCACGCTCACGTCACGTTCGAATCACCCACGTCACGTTCGAATCTACCACTTCACACCCACGTCACGTTCGAATCTCCCACGTCACACCCACGTCACGTTCGAATCTCCCACGTCACGCCCATGTCACCTTCGAATCACCCACGTCACACCCACGTCACGTTCGAATCACCACGTCACACCCACGCCACGTTCGAATCTCCCACGTCACGCCCATGTCACCTTCGAATCACCCACGTCACACCCACGTCACGTTCGAATCTCCCACGTCACGCCCACGTCACGTTCGAATGTCTCACGTCACACCCAAGTCACGTTCGAATATCCCACGTCACACCCACTTCACACCCATGTCACGTTCGAATCTCCCTCGTCACACCCACGTCACGTTCGAATGTCTCCCGTCACACCCACGTCACGTTCGAATCTCCCACGTCACGCCCATTCACACCCACGTCACGTTCGAATCTCCCACGTCACACCCACGTCACGTTCGAATCTCCCACGTCACGCCCACGTCACGTTCGAATCACCCACGTCACACCCACGTCACGTTCGAATCTCCCACGTCACGTTCGAATCTCCCACTTCACATCCACGTCACGTTCGAATCTCCCACGTCACGCCCATGTCACCTTCGAATCACCCACGACACACCCACGTCACGTTCGAATCACCCACGTCACGTTCGAATCTCCCACTTCACGCTCACGTCACGTTCGAATCTACCACGTCACGTTCGAATCTCCCACTTCACACCCACGTCACGTTCGAATCTCCCACGTCACACCCACGTCACTTTCGAATCTCCCACGTCACGCCCATGTCACCTTCGAATCACCCACGTCACACCCACGTCACGTTCGAATCACCCACGACACACCCACGTCACGTTCGAATCACCCATGTCACGCCCACGTCACGTTCGATTCACCCACGTCACACCCACGTCACGTTCGAATCTCCCACGTCACGCCCACGTCACGTTCGAATCTCCCACGTCACGTCCAGGTCACGTTCGAAACATCCACGTCACGCCCACGTCACGTTCGAATTTCCCACGTCACACCCACGTCACGTTCGAATCAGCCACGTCACGCCCACGTTACGTTCGAATCTCCCACGTCACGTTCGAATCTCCCACGTCACACCCACGTCACGTTCTAATCATCCACGTCACGCCCACGTCACGTTCGAATCACCCACGACACACCCACGTCACACCCACTTCACGTTCGAATTTCCCACGTCACGCTCACGTCACGTTCGAATCTCCCACGTCATGCTCACGTCACGTTCGTATCTCCCACGTCACACCCACGTCACGTTCGAATCACCCACGTCACGCTCACGTCACGTTCGAATCACCCACGTCACGTTCGAATCTACCACTTCACACCCACGTCACGTTCGAATCTCCCACGTCACACCCACGTCACGTTCGAATCACCCATGTCACGCCCACGTCACGTTCGAATCACCCACGACACACCCACGTCACGTTCGAATCGCCCACATCACACCCACGTCACGTTCGAAACAACCACGCCACACCCACGTCACGTTCGAATCTCCCACGTCACGCCCACGTCACGTTCGAATCTCCCACGTCACGTCCAGGTCACGTTCGAAACATCCACTTCACGCCCACGTCACGTTCGAATTTCACACGTCACACCCACGTCACGTTCGAATCAGCCACGTCACGCCCACGTCACGTTCGAATCACCCACGACACACCCACGTCACACCCACTTCACGTTCGAATTTCCCACGTCACGCTCACGTCACGTTCGTATCTCCCACGTCACGCTCACGTCACGTTCGAAACTACCACTTCACGCTCACGTCACGTTCGAATCACCCACGTCACGTTCGAATCTCCCACGTCACGTTCGAATCTCCCACGTCACGCCCACGTCACGTTCGAATCTCCCACGTCACGACCACGTCAGGTTCGAATCACCCACGTCACACCCACGTCACGTTCGATTCAGCCACGTCACACCCACGTCACGTTCGAATCTCCCACGTCACGCCCACGTCACGTTCGAATCTCCCACGTCACGTCCAGGTCACGTTCGAAACATCCACGTCACGCCCACGTCACGTTCGAATTTCCCACGTCACACCCACGTCACGTTCGAATCAGCCACGTCACGCCCAAGTTACGTTCGAATCTCCCACGTCACGTTCGAATCTCCCACGTCACACCCACGTCACGTTCTAATCATCCACGTCACGCCCACGTCACGTTCGAATCACCCACGACACACCCACGTCACACCCACTTCACGTTCGAATTTCCCACGTCACGCTCACGTCACGTTCGAATCTCCCACGTCATGCTCACGTCACGTTCGTATCTCCCACGTCACACCCACGTCACGTTCGAATCACCCACGTCACGCTCACGTCACGTTCGAATCACCCACGTCACGTTCGAATCTACCACTTCACACCCACGTCACGTTCGAATCTCCCACGTCACACCCACGTCACGTTCGAATCACCCATGTCACGCCCACGTCACGTTCGAATCACCCACGACACACCCACGTCACGTTCGAATCGCCCACATCACACCCACGTCACGTTCGAAACAACCACGCCACACCCACGTCACGTTCGAATCTCCCACGTCACGCCCACGTCACGTTCGAATCTCCCACGTCACGTCCAGGTCACGTTCGAAACATCCACGTCACGCCCACGTCACGTTCGAATTTCCCACGTCACACCCACGTCACGTTCGAATCAGCCACGTCACGCCCACGTCACGTTCGAATCACCCACGACACACCCACGTCACACCCATTTCACGTTCGAATTTCCCACGTCACGCTCACGTCACGTTCGAATCTCCACCGTCATGCTCACGTCACGTTCGTATCTCCCACGTCACGCTCACGTCACGTTCGAAACTACCACTTCACGCTCACGTCACGTTCGAATCACCCACGTCACGTTCGAATCTCCCACGTCACACCCACGTCACGTTCGAATCATCCACGTCACGCCCACGTCACGTTCGAATCACCCACGACACACCCACGTCACACCCACTTCACGTTCGAATTTCCACGTCACGCTCACGTCACGTTCGAATCTCCCACGTCATGCTCACGTCACGTTCGTATCTCCCACGTCACACCCACGTCACGTTCGAATCACCCACGTCACGCTCACGTCACGTTCGAATCACCCACGTCACGTTCGAATCTACCACTTCACACCCACGTCACGTTCGAATCTCCCACGTCACACCCACGTCACGTTCGAATCTCCCACGTCACGCCCATGTCACCTTCGAATCACCCACGTCACACCCACGTCACGTTCGAATCACCACGTCACACCCACGCCACGTTCGAATCTCCCACGTCACGCCCATGTCACCTTCGAATCACCCACGTCACACCCACGTCACGTTCGAATTTCCCACGTCACGCCAACGTCACGTTCGAATCTCCCACGTCACACCCACCTCGCCTTCGAAGCACATATCGAACAACCATGATCCTGCCTTGCAACAGCCTCACAGTGCTAGTGCCAAGGTGTGAGGACAGCTGGTGTAGGCTTGCGGAGGGGAGGCAAGGGAGCCG
The DNA here is from genome assembly GCF_036417845.1 of Apteryx mantelli. Lineage (NCBI taxonomy): Eukaryota > Metazoa > Chordata > Aves > Apterygiformes > Apterygidae > Apteryx > Apteryx mantelli. Next base: position 246,366 of record NW_027118494.1, on the reverse strand, counting down.
GGCACTCGTGGTGGGGGCTGTCCTAGGCATGCGGAGGCAAGCTCTGCCTTCCCAGTGCTCTTGCCTCTGAGCCCTGCTTGGTGGGGGAGCCTTGAAGCAGGGTGGCACACCCACGCCAATTTCGAACCACCCAGGTCACGTTCGAATGTCTCACGTCACACCCACGTCACGTTCGAATCACCCACGTCACACCCACGTCACACCCACGTCACGTTCTAATCACCCACGTCACGCCCACGTCACGTTCGAATCACCCACGTCACGCCAACGTCACGTTCGAATCACCCACGTCACACCCACGTCACACCCACGTCACGTTCTAATCACCCACGTCACGTTCGAATCACCCACGTCACACCCACGTCACGTTCGAATCTCCCACGTCACGCCCACGTCACGTTCGAATCTCCCACGTCACGACCACGTCAGGTTCGAATCACCCACGTCACACCCACGTCACGTTCGAATCACCCACGTCACACCCACGTTACGTTCGAATCTCCCACGTCACACCCACGTCACGTTCGAATGTCTCACCTCACACCCACGTCACGTTCGAATCTCCCACGTCACGCCCAAGTCACGTTCGAATGTCTCACGTCACACGCACGTCACGTTCGATTCTCCCACGTCACGCCCACGTCACACCCACGTCACGTTCGAATATCCCACGTCACACCCACTTCACACCCATGTCACGTTCGAATCTCCCTCGTCACACCCACGTCACGTTCGAATGTCTCCCGTCACACCCACGTCACGTTCGAATCTCCCACGTCACGCCCATTCACACCCACGTCACGTTCGAATCTCCCACGTCACACCCACGTCACGTTCGAATCTCCCACGTCACGCCCACGTCACGTTCGAATCACCCACGTCACACCCACGTCACGTTCGAATCTCCCACGTCACGTTCGAATCTCCCACTTCACATCCACGTCACGTTCGAATCACCCACGTCACACCCACGTCACGTTCGAATCTCCCACGTCACGCCCATGTCACCTTCGAATCACCCACGACACACCCACGTCACGTTCGAATCACCCACGACACACCCACGTCACGTTCGAATCACCCACGTCACGTTCGAATCTCCCACTTCACGCTCACGTCACGTTCGAATCTACCACGTCACGTTCGAATCTCCCACTTCACATCCACGTCACGTTCGAATCTCCCACGTCACACCCACGTCACTTTCGAATCTCCCACGTCACGCCCATGTCACCTTCGAATCACCCACGTCACACCCACGTCACGTTCGAATCACCCACGACACACCCACGTCACGTTCGAATCACCCATGTCACGCCCACGTCACGTTCGATTCACCCACGTCACACCCACGTCACGTTCGAATCTCCCACGTCACGCCCACGTCACGTTCGAATCTCCCACGTCACGTCCAGGTCACGTTCGAAACATCCACGTCACGCCCACGTCACGTTCGAATTTCCCACGTCACACCCACGTCACGTTCGAATCAGCCACGTCACGCCCACGTCACGTTCGAATCACCCACGACACACCCACGTCACACCCACTTCACGTTCGAATTTCCCACGTCACGCTCACGTCACGTTCGTATCTCCCACGTCACGCTCACGTCACGTTCGAAACTACCACTTCACGCTCACGTCACGTTCGAATCACCCACGTCACGTTCGAATCTCCCACGTCACGTTCGAATCTCCCACGTCACACCCACGTCACGTTCGAATCATCCACGTCACGCCCACGTCACGTTCGAATCACCCACGACACACCCACGTCACACCCACTTCACGTTCGAATTTCCACGTCACGCTCACGTCACGTTCGAATCTCCCACGTCATGCTCACGTCACGTTCGTATCTCCCACGTCACACCCACGTCACGTTCGAATCACCCACGTCACGCTCACGTCACGTTCGAATCACCCACGTCACGTTCGAATCTACCACTTCACACCCACGTCACGTTCGAATCTCCCACGTCACACCCACGTCACGTTCGAATCTCCCACGTCACGCCCATGTCACCTTCGAATCACCCACGTCACACCCACGTCACGTTCGAATCACCACGTCACACCCACGCCACGTTCGAATCTCCCACGTCACGCCCATGTCACCTTCGAATCACCCACGTCACACCCACGTCACGTTCGAATTTCCCACGTCACGCCAACGTCACGTTCGAATCTCCCACGTCACACCCACCTCGCCTTCGAAGCACATATCGAACAACCATGCTCCTGCCTTGCAACAGCCTCACAGTGCTAGTGCCAAGGTGTGAGGACAGCTGGTGTAGGCTTGCGGAGGGGAGGCAAGGGAGCCGGGCACTCGTGGTGGGGGCTGTCCTAGGCATGCGGAGGCAAGCTCTGCCTTCCCAGTGCTCTTGCCTCTGAGCCCTGCTTGGTGGGGGAGCCTTGAAGCAGGGCGGCACACCCACGCCAATTTCGAACCACCCAGGTCACGTTCGAATCACCCACGTCACACCCCCGTCACGTTCGAATCTCCCACGCCACGCCCACGTCACGTTCGAATCACCCACGTCACGTTCGAATCTCCCACTTCACGCTCACGTCACGTTCGAATCTACCACTTCACGCTCACGTCACGTTCGAATCTCCCAAGTCACGTTCGAATCTCCCACTTCACACTCACGTCACGTTCGAATCTACCACTTCACGCTCACGTCACGTTCGAATCTCCCACGTCACGTTCGAATCTCCCACGTCACACCCACGTCACTTTCGAATCTCCCACGTCACGCCCATGTCACCTTCGAATCACCCTCGTCACATCCACGTCACGTTCGAATCACCCACGACACACCCACGTCACGTTCGAATCACCCACGTCACGTTCGAATCACCCACGACACACCCACGTCACGTTCGAATCGCCCAGGCCACGCCCACGTCACGTTCCAAATACCCACGTCACGCCCACGTCACGTTCGAATCACCCACGTCACGCCCACGTCACGTTCGAATCTCCCACGCCACACCCACGTCACGTTCGATTCAGCCACGTCACGTTCGAATCTCCCACTTCACACTCGCGTCACGTTCGAATAACCCACGTCACGTACGAATCTCCCACGTCACGCCCACGTCACGTTCGAATCTCCCACGTCACGTTCGAATCTCCCACGTCACACCCACGTCACGTTCGAATTTCCCACGTCACGCCCACGTCACGTTCGAATTTCCGACGTCACGCCAAGGTCACGTTCGTATCACCCACGTCACAGCCACGTCACGTTCGAATCACCCACGTCACGCCCACGTCAGGTTCGAATTTTCCACGTCACACCCACGTCACGTTCGAATCTCCCACGTCACGCCCACGTCACGTTCGAATCTCCCACGTCACGTTCGAATCTACCACTTCACACCCACGTCACGTTCGAATCTCCCACGTCACACCCACGTCACGTTCGAATCACCCACGACACACCAACGTCACGTTCGAATCTCCCACGTCACGTTCGAAACTCCCACGTCACGTTCGAATCACCCACGTCACACCCACGTCATTTTCGAATAACCCACGTCACGTTGGAATCTCCCACGTCACGTTCGAATCTCCCACGTCACGTTCGAATCTCCCACGTCACGTTCGAATCTCCCACGTCACACCCACGTCACACCCACTTCACGTTCGAATTTCCCACATAACGCTCACGTCACGTTCGAATCTCCCACGTCACACCCACGTCACGTTCGAATCACCCACGTCACGCTCACGTCACGTTCGAATCACCCACGTCACGCTCACGTCACGTTCGAATCTCCCACGTCACGTTCGAATCTACCACTTCACACCCACGTCACGTTCGAATCTCCCACGTCACACCCACGTCACGTTCGAATCACCCACGACACACCAACGTCACGTTCGAATCGCCCACGTCACACCCACGTCACGTTCGAAACAACCACGCCACACCCACGTCACGTTCGAATCTCCCACGTCACGCCCACGTCACGTTCGAATCACCCACGTCACACCCACGTCACGTTCGAATCACCCACGTCACGCTCACGTCACGTTCGAATCACCCACGTCACGCTCACGTCACGTTCGAATCTCCCACGTCACGTTCGAATCTACCACTTCACACCCACGTCACGTTCGAATCTCCCACGTCACACCCACGTCACGTTCGAATCACCCACGACACACCAACGTCACGTTCGAATCTCCCACGTCACACCCACATCACGCTCGAATCACCCGCGTCACGTTCGAATCTCCCACTTCACGCTCACGTCACGTTCGAATCTCCCACGTCACGTTCGAATCTCCCACTTCACACTCACGTCGCGTTCGAGTCACCCACGTCACGCCCACGTCACGTTCGAATTTCCCACGTCACGCCCACGTCACGTTCGAATCACCCACGTCACCTTCGAATCTCCCGCGTCACACCCACGTCACGTTCGAATCTCCCACGTCACGCCCATGTCACCTTCGAATCTCCCACGACACACCCACGTCACGTTCGAATCTCCCACGTCACGTTCGAATCACCCACGTCACGCCCACGTCACGTTCGATTCACCCACGTCACACCCACGTCACGTTCGAATCGCCCACATCACACCCACGTCACGTTCAAAACAACCACGCCACACCCACGTCACGTTCGAATCTCCCACGTCACGTCCACGTCACGTTCGAATCTCCCACGTCACACCCACGTCACGTTCGAATCATCTATGTCACGCCCACGTCACGTTCGAATTTCCCACGTCACGCTCACTTCACACCCTCGTCACGTTCGAATCTCCCACGTCACACCCACGTCACGTTCGAAACACTCACGTCACACCCACGTCACGTTCGAATCACCCACGACACACCCACGTCACGTTCGAATCGCCCACATCACACCCACGTCACGTTCAAAACAACCACGCCACACCCACGTCACGTTCGAATCTCCCACGTCACGTCCACGTCACGTTCGAATCTCCCACGTCACACCCACGTCACGTTCGAATCATCTATGTCACGCCCACGTCACGTTCGAATTTCCCACGTCACGCCCACGTCACACCCACGTCACGTTCGATTCTCCCACGTCACACCCACGTCACGTTCGAAACACTCACGTCACACCCACGTCACGTTCGAATCACCCACGTCACGCCCACGTCACGTTCGAAATACCCACGTCACGTCCACGTCACGTTCGAATCACCTACGTCACACCCACGTCACGTTCGAATCACCCACGTCACACCCACGTCACGTTCGAATCACCACGTCACACCCACGTCACGTTCGAATCTCCCACGTCACGCCCACGTCACGTTCGAATGTCTCACGTCACACGCACGTCACGTTCGATTCTCCCACGTCACACCCACGTCACACCCACGTCACGTTCGAATATCCCACGTCACACCCACTTCACACCCATGTCACGTTCGAATCTCCCTCGTCACACCCACGTCACGTTCGAATGTCTCCCGTCACACCCACGTCACGTTCGAATCTCCCACCTCACACCCACCTCGCCTTCGAAGCACATATGGAACAACCATGCTCCTGCCTTGCAACAGCCTCACAGTGCTAGTGCCAAGGTGTGAGGACAGCTGGTGTAGGCTTGCGGAGGGGAGGCAAGGGAGCCGGGCACTCGTGGTGGGGGCTGTCCTAGGCATGCGGAGGCAAGCTCTGCCTTCCCAGTGCTCTTGCCTCTGAGCCCTGCTTGGTGGGGGAGCCTTGAAGCAGGGCGGCACACCCACGCCATTTTCGAACCACCCACTTCACGTTCGAATCACCCATGTCACAGCCACGTCACGTTCGAATCTCCCACGTCACTCGCACGTCACGTTCGAATCACCCACGTCACACCCACATCACGTTCGAATCTCCCACGTCACGCCCACGTCACGTTCGAATCTCCCACGTCACGACCACGTCAGGTTCGAATCACCCACGTCACACCCACGTCACGTTCGATTCAGCCACGTCACACCCACGTCACGTTCGAATCTACCACGTCACGCCAACGTCACGTTCGAATCACCACGTCACGTTCGAATCACCGAGGTCACACCCATGTCACGTTCTAATCACCCACGTCACACGCACGTCACGTTCGAATCTCCCACATCACACCCATTCACACCCACGTAACGTTCGAATCACCCACGTCACGACCACGTCACGTTCGATTCTCCCACGTCACGCCCACGTCACGTTCGAATCACCCACGCGACGCCCACGTCACGTTCGAATATTCACCTCACACCCACGTCACGTTCGAATCTCCATCGTCACACCCACGTCACACCCACGTCACGTTCGAATCTCCTACGTCACACCCACGTAACGTTCGAATCTGCCACTACACGCCCACGTCACACCCACGTCACGTTAGAATCACCCACGTCACACACACGTCACGTTAGAATCACCCACGTCACACCCACGTCACGTTCGAAACTCCCACGTCACGCCCACGTCACGTTCGAATGTCTCACCTCACACCCACGTCACGTTCGAATCTCCCACGTCACGCCCAAGTCACGTTCGAATGTCTCACGTCACACGCACGTCACGTTCGAATCTCCCACGTCACGCCCACGTCACACCCACGTCACGTTCGAATCACCCACGCCACGCCCACGTAACGTTCGAATCTCCCACGTCACACCCACGTCACACCCACGTCACGTTCGAATGTCTCACCTCACACCCACGTCACGTTCGAATCTCCCACGTCACACACACGTCACCTTCGAATGTCTCACGTCACACCCACGTCACGTTCGAATCTCCCTCGTCACACCCACGTCACTCCCACGTCACGTTCGAATCTCCCACGTCACGCCCAAGTCACGTTCGAATCACCCACGTCACGCCCAAGTCACGTTCGAATCACCCACGCGACGCCCACGTCACGTTCGAATGTCTCACTTCACACCCAAGTCACGTTCGATTCTCCCACGTCACACCCACGTCACACCCACGTCACGTTCGATTCTCCCACCTCACACCCCCGTCACGTTCGAATCTCCCGGGTCACGCCCACGTCACACCCACGTCACGTTCGAATCTCCCACGTCACACCCATTCACACCCACGTCACGTTCGAATCACCCACGTCACGCCCACGTCACGTTCGAATCTCCCACGTCACACCCATTCACACCCACGTCACGTTCGAATCACCGAGGTCACACCCACGTCACGTTCGAATCTCCCACGTCACACCCATTCACACCCACGTCACGTTCGAATCACCCACGTCACACCCACGTCACGTTCGAATCTCCCTCGTCACACCCACGTCACATTCGAATGTCTCACGTCACACCCAGATCACGTTCGAATCTCCCAGGTCACACCCACGTCACTCGCACGTCACGTTCGAATCTCCCACGTCACACCCACGTCACGTTCGAATCTCCCACGTCACGCCCACGTCACACCCACGTAACGTTCGAATCACCCCCGTCACCTTCGAATCACCCACGTCACACCCACGTCACGTTCGAATCTCCCACGTCACACCCACGTCACACCCACGTCACACCCACGTCACGTTCGAATCTCCCACGGCACACCCACGTCACGTTCGAATCTCCATCGTCACACCCACGTCACACCCACGTCACGTTCGAATCTCCTACGTCACACCCACGTCACGTTCGAATCATCTACGTCACACCCACGTCACATTCGAAACTCCCACGTCACGCCCACGTCACACCCACGTCACGTTCGAATCACCCACGTCACACCCACGTCACGTTCGAATCTCCCTCGTCACACCCACGTCACGTTCGAATGTCTCCCGTCACACCCACGTCACGTTCGAATCTCCCACGTCACGCCCATTCACACCCACGTCACGTTCGAATCTCCCACGTCACGCCCACGTCACGTTCGCATTTCCCACGTCACGTTCGAATCTCCCACGTCACACCCACGTCACGTTCGAAACACCCACGTCACACCCACGTCACGTTCGAATGTCTCACCTCACACCCACGTCACGTTCGAATCTCCCACGTCACGTTCGAATCTACCACTTCACACCCACGTCACGTTCGAATCTCCCACGTCACACCCACGTCACGTTCGAATCACCCACGTCACGCTCACGTCACGTTCGAATCACCCACGTCACGCTCACGTCACGTTCGAATCTCCCACGTCACGTTCGAATCTACCACTTCACACCCACGTCACGTTCGAATCTCCCACGTCACACCCACGTCACGTTCGAATCACCCACGACACACCAACGTCACGTTCGAATCGCCCACGTCACACCCACGTCACGTTCGAAACAACCACGCCACACCCACGTCACGTTCGAATCTCCCACGTCACGCCCACGTCACGTTCGAATCACCCACGTCACACCCACGTCACGTTCGAATCACCCACGTCACGCTCACGTCACGTTCGAATCACCCACGTCACGCTCACGTCACGTTCGAATCTCCCACGTCACGTTCGAATCTACCACTTCACACCCACGTCACGTTCGAATCTCCCACGTCACACCCACGTCACGTTCGAATCACCCACGACACACCAACGTCACGTTCGAATCTCCCACGTCACACCCACATCACGCTCGAATCACCCGCGTCACGTTCGAATCTCCCACTTCACGCTCACGTCACGTTCGAATCTCCCACGTCACGTTCGAATCTCCCACTTCACACTCACGTCGCGTTCGAGTCACCCACGTCACGCCCACGTCACGTTCGAATTTCCCACGTCACGCCCACGTCACGTTCGAATCACCCACGTCACCTTCGAATCTCCCGCGTCACACCCACGTCACGTTCGAATCTCCCACGTCACGCCCATGTCACCTTCGAATCTCCCACGACACACCCACGTCACGTTCGAATCTCCCACGTCACGTTCGAATCACCCACGTCACGCCCACGTCACGTTCGATTCACCCACGTCACACCCACGTCACGTTCGAATCGCCCACATCACACCCACGTCACGTTCAAAACAACCACGCCACACCCACGTCACGTTCGAATCTCCCACGTCACGTCCACGTCACGTTCGAATCTCCCACGTCACACCCACGTCACGTTCGAATCATCTATGTCACGCCCACGTCACGTTCGAATTTCCCACGTCACGCTCACTTCACACCCTCGTCACGTTCGAATCTCCCACGTCACACCCACGTCACGTTCGAAACACTCACGTCACACCCACGTCACGTTCGAATCACCCACGACACACCCACGTCACGTTCGAATCGCCCACATCACACCCACGTCACGTTCAAAACAACCACGCCACACCCACGTCACGTTCGAATCTCCCACGTCACGTCCACGTCACGTTCGAATCTCCCACGTCACACCCACGTCACGTTCGAATCATCTATGTCACGCCCACGTCACGTTCGAATTTCCCACGTCACGCCCACGTCACACCCACGTCACGTTCGATTCTCCCACGTCACACCCACGTCACGTTCGAAACACTCACGTCACACCCACGTCACGTTCGAATCACCCACGTCACGCCCACGTCACGTTCGAAATACCCACGTCACGTCCACGTCACGTTCGAATCACCTACGTCACACCCACGTCACGTTCGAATCACCCACGTCACACCCACGTCACGTTCGAATCACCACGTCACACCCACGTCACGTTCGAATCTCCCACGTCACGCCCACGTCACGTTCGAATGTCTCACGTCACACGCACGTCACGTTCGATTCTCCCACGTCACACCCACGTCACACCCACGTCACGTTCGAATATCCCACGTCACACCCACTTCACACCCATGTCACGTTCGAATCTCCCTCGTCACACCCACGTCACGTTCGAATGTCTCCCGTCACACCCACGTCACGTTCGAATCTCCCACCTCACACCCACCTCGCCTTCGAAGCACATATGGAACAACCATGCTCCTGCCTTGCAACAGCCTCACAGTGCTAGTGCCAAGGTGTGAGGACAGCTGGTGTAGGCTTGCGGAGGGGAGGCAAGGGAGCCGGGCACTCGTGGTGGGGGCTGTCCTAGGCATGCGGAGGCAAGCTCTGCCTTCCCAGTGCTCTTGCCTCTGAGCCCTGCTTGGTGGGGGAGCCTTGAAGCAGGGCGGCACACCCACGCCATTTTCGAACCACCCACTTCACGTTCGAATCACCCATGTCACAGCCACGTCACGTTCGAATCTCCCACGTCACTCGCACGTCACGTTCGAATCACCCACGTCACACCCACATCACGTTCGAATCTCCCACGTCACGCCCACGTCACGTTCGAATCTCCCACGTCACGACCACGTCAGGTTCGAATCACCCACGTCACACCCACGTCACGTTCGATTCAGCCACGTCACACCCACGTCACGTTCGAATCTACCACGTCACGCCAACGTCACGTTCGAATCACCACGTCACGTTCGAATCACCGAGGTCACACCCATGTCACGTTCTAATCACCCACGTCACACGCACGTCACGTTCGAATCTCCCACATCACACCCATTCACACCCACGTAACGTTCGAATCACCCACGTCACGACCACGTCACGTTCGATTCTCCCACGTCACGCCCACGTCACGTTCGAATCACCCACGCGACGCCCACGTCACGTTCGAATATTCACCTCACACCCACGTCACGTTCGAATCTCCATCGTCACACCCACGTCACACCCACGTCACGTTCGAATCTCCTACGTCACACCCACGTAACGTTCGAATCTGCCACTACACGCCCACGTCACACCCACGTCACGTTAGAATCACCCACGTCACACACACGTCACGTTAGAATCACCCACGTCACACCCACGTCACGTTCGAAACTCCCACGTCACGCCCACGTCACGTTCGAATGTCTCACCTCACACCCACGTCACGTTCGAATCTCCCACGTCACGCCCAAGTCACGTTCGAATGTCTCACGTCACACGCACGTCACGTTCGAATCTCCCACGTCACGCCCACGTCACACCCACGTCACGTTCGAATCACCCACGCCACGCCCACGTAACGTTCGAATCTCCCACGTCACACCCACGTCACACCCACGTCACGTTCGAATGTCTCACCTCACACCCACGTCACGTTCGAATCTCCCACGTCACACACACGTCACCTTCGAATGTCTCACGTCACACCCACGTCACGTTCGAATCTCCCTCGTCACACCCACGTCACTCCCACGTCACGTTCGAATCTCCCACGTCACGCCCAAGTCACGTTCGAATCACCCACGTCACGCCCAAGTCACGTTCGAATCACCCACGCGACGCCCACGTCACGTTCGAATGTCTCACTTCACACCCAAGTCACGTTCGATTCTCCCACGTCACACCCACGTCACACCCACGTCACGTTCGATTCTCCCACCTCACACCCCCGTCACGTTCGAATCTCCCGGGTCACGCCCACGTCACACCCACGTCACGTTCGAATCTCCCACGTCACACCCATTCACACCCACGTCACGTTCGAATCACCCACGTCACGCCCACGTCACGTTCGAATCTCCCACGTCACACCCATTCACACCCACGTCACGTTCGAATCACCGAGGTCACACCCACGTCACGTTCGAATCTCCCACGTCACACCCATTCACACCCACGTCACGTTCGAATCACCCACGTCACACCCACGTCACGTTCGAATCTCCCTCGTCACACCCACGTCACATTCGAATGTCTCACGTCACACCCAGATCACGTTCGAATCTCCCAGGTCACACCCACGTCACTCGCACGTCACGTTCGAATCTCCCACGTCACACCCACGTCACGTTCGAATCTCCCACGTCACGCCCACGTCACACCCACGTAACGTTCGAATCACCCCCGTCACCTTCGAATCACCCACGTCACACCCACGTCACGTTCGAATCTCCCACGTCACACCCACGTCACACCCACGTCACACCCACGTCACGTTCGAATCTCCCACGGCACACCCACGTCACGTTCGAATCTCCATCGTCACACCCACGTCACACCCACGTCACGTTCGAATCTCCTACGTCACACCCACGTCACGTTCGAATCATCTACGTCACACCCACGTCACATTCGAAACTCCCACGTCACGCCCACGTCACACCCACGTCACGTTCGAATCACCCACGTCACACCCACGTCACGTTCGAATCTCCCTCGTCACACCCACGTCACGTTCGAATGTCTCCCGTCACACCCACGTCACGTTCGAATCTCCCACGTCACGCCCATTCACACCCACGTCACGTTCGAATCTCCCACGTCACGCCCACGTCACGTTCGCATTTCCCACGTCACGTTCGAATCTCCCACGTCACACCCACGTCACGTTCGAAACACCCACGTCACACCCACGTCACGTTCGAATGTCTCACCTCACACCCACGTCACGTTCGAATCACCCTCTTCACACCCACGTCACGTTCGAATCTCCCACGTCACACCCACGTCACGTTCGAATCACCCACTTCACACCCATGTCACGTTCGAATCTCCCTCGTCACACCCACGTCACGTTCGAATCTCCCTCGTCACGCCCACGTCACGTTCGAATGACTCACCTCACACCCACGTCACGTTCGAATCTCCCACGTCACGCCCAAGTCACGTTCGAATGTCTCACGTCACACGCACGTCACGTTCGAATCTCCCACGTCACGCCCACGTCACACCCACGTCACGTTCTAATCACCCACGTCACACCCACGTCACGTTCGAATCTCCCACGTCACGCCCACGTCACGTTCGAATCACCACGTCACACCCACGCCACGTTCGAATCTCCCACGTCACGCCCACGTCACGTTCGAATCACCCACGTCACACCCACGTCACGTTCGAATCACCCACGTCACGCCCACGTCACTTTCGAATCTCCCACGTCACAGCCACGTCAAGTTCGAAACACCCACGACACACCAACGTCACGTTCGAATCACCCACGTCACGTTCGAATCTCCCACTTCACGCTCACGTCACGTTCGAATCTACCACGTCACGTTCGAATCTCCCACTTCACACCCACGTCACGTTCGAATCTCCCACGTCACGCCCATGTCACCTTCGAATCACCCACGTCACACCCACGTCACGTTCGAATCACCCACGACACACCCACGTCACGTTCGAATCACCCATGTCACGCCCACGTCACGTTCGATTCACCCACGTCACACCCACGTCACGTTCGAATCTCCCACGTCACGCCCACGTCACGTTCGAATCTCCCACGTCACGTCCAGGTCACGTTCGAAACATCCACGTCACACCCACGCCACGTTCGAATCTCCCACGTCACGCCCATGTCACCTTCGAATCACCCACGTCACACCCACGTCACGTTCGAATCACCACGTCACGCCCAAGTCACGTTCGAATGTCTTACGTCACACGCACGTCACGTTCGAATCTCCCACGTCACGCCCACGTCACACCCACGTCACGTTCGAATCACCCACGCCACGCCCACGTAACGTTCGAATCTCCCACGTCACACCCACGTCACACCCACGTCACGTTCTAATCACCCACGTCACGCCCACGTCACGTTCGAATCACCACGTCACACCCACGCCACGTTCGAATCTCCCACGTCACGCCCATGTCACCTTCGAATCACCCACGTCACACCCACGTCACGTTCGAATCACCACGTCACACCCACGCCACGTTCGAATTTCCCACGTCACGCCAACGTCACGTTCGAATCTCCCACGTCACACCCACCTCGCCTTCGAAGCACATATCGAACAACCATGCTCCTGCCTTGCAACAGCCTCACAGTGCTAGTGCCAAGGTGTGAGGACAGCTGGTGTAGGCTTGCGGAGGGGAGGCAAGGGAGCCGGGCACTCGTGGTGGGGGCTGTCCTAGGCATGCGGAGGCAACCTCTGCCTTCCCAGTGCTCTTGCCTCTGAGCCCTGCTTGGTGGGGGAGCCTTGAAGCAGGGTGGCACACCCACGCCAATTTCGAACCACCCAGGTCACGTTCGAATGTCTCACGTCACACCCACGTCACGTTCGAATCACCCACGTCACACCCACGTCACACCCACGTCACGTTCTAATCACCCACGTCAAGCCCACGTCACGTTCGAATCACCCACGTCACACCCACATCACGTTCGAATCTCCCACGTCACGCCCACGTCACGTTCGAATCTCCCACGTCACGACCACGTCAGGTTCGATTCAGCCACGTCACACCCACGTCACGTTCGATTCAGCCACGTCACACCCACGTCACGTTCGAATCTACCACGTCACGCCCACGTCACGTTCGAATCACCCACGCGACGCCCACGTCACACCCACGTCACGTTCGAATCACCCACGTCACACCCACGTCACGTTCGAATCTCCCACGTCACACCCACGTCACGCCCACGTAACGTTCGAATCTGCCACTACACGCCCACGTCACACCCACGTCACGTTAGAATCACCCACGTCACACACACGTCACGTTCGAATCTCCCACGTCACACCCACGTCACGTTCGAAACTCCCACGTCACGCCCACGTCACGTTCGAATCTCCCACGTCACGTTCGAATCTCCCAATCACACCCACGTCACGTTCGAATCTCCCACGTCACACCCACGTCACGTTCGAATCACCACGTCACACCCACGTCACGTTCGATTCAGCCACGTCACACACACGTCACGTTCGAATCTCCCACGTCACGCCCACGTCACGTTCGAATCACCCACGTCACACCCACGTCACGTTCGAATATCCCAATTCACGCCCACGTCACGTTCGAATTTCCCACGTCACACCCACGTCAGGTTCGAATCTCCCACGTCACACCCACGTCACGTTCGAATCTCCCACGTCACGCACACGTCACGTTCGAATCACCCACGTCACGTTCGAAACACCCACGTCACACCCACGTCACGTTCGAATCTCCCACGTCACGCCCACGTCACGTTCGAATCTCCCACGTCACGACCACGTCAGGTTCGATTCAGCCACGTCACACCCACGTCACGTTCGATTCAGCCACGTCACACCCACGTCACGTTCGAATCTACCACGTCACGCCCACGTCACGTTCGAATCACCCACGCGACGCCCACGTCACACCCACGTCACGTTCGAATCACCCACGTCACACCCACGTCACGTTCGAATCTCCCACGTCACACCCACGTCACGCCCACGTAACGTTCGAATCTGCCACTACACGCCCACGTCACACCCACGTCACGTTCGAATCACCCACGCCACGCCCACGTAACGTTCGAATCTCCCACGTCACACCCACGTCACACCCACGTCACGTTCTAATCACCCACGTCACACCCACGTCACGTTCGAATCTCCCACGTCACGCCCACGTCACGTTCGAATCACCACGTCACGCCCACGCCACGTTCGAATCTCCCACGTCACACCCAAGTCACGTTCGAATCTCCCACGTCACGCCCACGTCACGTTCGAATCACCACGTCACACCCACGCCACGTTCGAATCTCCCACGTCACGCCCATGTCACCTTCGAATCACCCACGTCACACCCACGTCACGTTCGAATTTCCCACGTCACGCCAACGTCACGTTCGAATCTCCCACGTCACACCCACCTCGCCTTCGAAGCACATATCGAACAACCATGCTCCTGCCTTGCAACAGCCTCACAGTGCTAGTGCCAAGGTGTGAGGACAGCTGGTGTAGGCTTGCGGAGGGGAGGCAAGGGAGCCGGGCACTCGTGGTGGGGGCTGTCCTAGGCATGCGGAGGCAAGCTCTGCCTTCCCAGTGCTCTTGCCTCTGAGCCCTGCTTGGTGGGGGAGCCTTGAAGCAGGGTGGCACACCCACGCCAATTTCGAACCACCCAGGTCACGTTCGAATGTCTCACGTCACACCCACGTCACGTTCGAATCACCCACGTCACACCCACGTCACGCCCACGTCACGTTCGAATCACCCACGTCACACCCACATCACGTTCGAATCTCCCACGTCACGCCCACGTCACGTTCGAATCTCCCACGTCACGACCACGTCAGGTTCGAATCACCCACGTCACACCCACGTCACGTTCGATTCAGCCACGTCACACCCACGTCACGTTCGAATCTCCCACGTCACGCCCATGTCACCTTCGAATCACCCACGTCACACCCACGTCACGTTCGAATCACCCATGTCACGCCCACGTCACGTTCGAATCTCCCACGTCACACCCACGTCACGTTCGAATCTCCCACGTCACGTCCAGGTCACTTTCGAAACATCCACGTCACGCCCACGTCACGTTCGAATTTCCCACGTCACACCCACGTCACGTTCGAATCAGCCACGTCACGCCCAAGTTACGTTCGAATCTCCCACGTCACGTTCGAATCTCCCACGTCACACCCACGTCACGTTCTAATCATCCACGTCACGCCCACGTCACGTTCGAATCACCCACGACACACCCACGTCACACCCACTTCACGTTCGAATTTCCCACGTCACGCTCACGTCACGTTCGAATCTCCCACGTCATGCTCACGTCACGTTCGTATCTCCCACGTCACACCCACGTCACGTTCGAATCACCCACGTCACGCTCACGTCACGTTCGAATCACCCACGTCACGTTCGAATCTACCACTTCACACCCACGTCACGTTCGAATCTCCCACGTCACACCCACGTCACGTTCGAATCACCCATGTCACGCCCACGTCACGTTCGAATCACCCACGACACACCCACGTCACGTTCGAATCGCCCACATCACACCCACGTCACGTTCGAAACAACCACGCCACACCCACGTCACGTTCGAATCTCCCACGTCACGCCCACGTCACGTTCGAATCTCCCACGTCACGTCCAGGTCACGTTCGAAACATCCACGTCACGCCCACGTCACGTTCGAATTTCCCACGTCACACCCACGTCACGTTCGAATCAGCCACGTCACGCCCACGTCACGTTCGAATCACCCACGACACACCCACGTCACACCCATTTCACGTTCGAATTTCCCACGTCACGCTCACGTCACGTTCGAATCTCCACCGTCATGCTCACGTCACGTTCGTATCTCCCACGTCACGCTCACGTCACGTTCGAAACTACCACTTCACGCTCACGTCACGTTCGAATCACCCACGTCACGTTCGAATCTCCCACGTCACACCCACGTCACGTTCGAATCATCCACGTCACGCCCACGTCACCTTCGAATCACCCACGACACACCCACGTCACACCCACTTCACGTTCGAATTTCCACGTCACGCTCACGTCACGTTCGAATCTCCCACGTCATGCTCACGTCACGTTCGTATCTCCCACGTCACACCCACGTCACGTTCGAATCACCCACGTCACGCTCACGTCACGTTCGAATCACCCACGTCACGTTCGAATCTACCACTTCACACCCACGTCACGTTCGAATCTCCCACGTCACACCCACGTCACGTTCGAATCTCCCACGTCACGTCCAGGTCACGTTCGAAACATCCACGTCACACCCACGTCACGTTCGAATCTCCCACGTCACGCCCAAGTCACGTTCGAATGTCTTACGTCACACGCACGTCACGTTCGAATCTCCCACGTCACGCCCACGTCACACCCACGTCACGTTCGAATCACCCACGCCACGCCCACGTAACGTTCGAATCTCCCACGTCACACCCACGTCACACCCACGTCACGTTCTAATCACCCACGTCACACCCACGTCACGTTCGAATCTCCCACGTCACGCCCACGTCACGTTCGAATCACCACGTAACACCCACGCCAAGTTCGAATCTCCCACGTCACGCCCATGTCACCTTCGAATCACCCACGTCACACCCACGTCACGTTCGAATCACCACGTCACACCCACGCCACGTTCGAATCTCCCACGTCACGCCCATGTCACCTTCGAATCACCCACGTCACACCCACGTCACGTTCGAATTTCCCACGTCACACCCACGTCACGTTCGAATCTCCCACGTCACACCCACCTCGCCTTCGAAGCACATATCGAACAACCATGCTCCTGCCTTGCAACAGCCTCACAGTGCTAGTGCCAAGGTGTGAGGACAGCTGGTGTAGGCTTGCGGAGGGGAGGCAAGGGAGCCGGGCACTCGTGGTGGGGGCTGTCCTAGGCATGCGGAGGCAAGCTCTGCCTTCCCAGTGCTCTTGCCTCTGAGCCCTGCTTGGTGGGGGAGCCTTGAAGCAGGGTGGCACACCCACGCCAATTTCGAACCACCCAGGTCACGTTCGAATGTCTCACGTCACACCCACGTCACGTTCGAATCACCCACGTCACACCCACGTCACACCCACGTCACGTTCTAATCACCCACGTCACGCCCACGTCACGTTCGAATCACCCACGTCACACCCACGTCACGTTCGAATCTCCCACGTCACGCCCACGTCACGTTCGAATCTCCCACGTCACGACCACGTCAGGTTCGAATCACCCACGTCACACCCACGTCACGTTCGTTTCAGCCACGTCACACCCACGTCACGTTCGAATCTACCACGTCACGCCCACGTCACGTTCGAATCACCCACGCCACGCCCACGTCACACCCACGTCACGTTAGAATCACCCACGTCACACCCACGTCACGTTCGAATCTCCCACGTCACACCCACGTCACGCCCACGTAACGTTCGAATCTGCCACTACACGCCCACGTCACACCCACGTCACGTTAGAATCACCCACGTCACACACACGTCACGTTCGAATTTCCCACGTCACACCCACGTCACGTTCGAATCTCCCACGTCACACCCACCTCGCCTTCGAAGCACATATCGAACAACCATGCTCCTCCCTTGCAACAGCCTCACACTGCTAGTGCCAAGGTGTGAGGACAGCTGGTGTAGGCTTGCGGAGGGGAGGCAAGGGAGCCGGGCACTCGTGGTGGGGGCTGTCCTAGGCATGCGGAGGCAAGCTCTGCCTTCCCAGTGCTCTTGCCTCTGAGCCCTGTTTGGTGGGGGAGCCTTGAAGCAGGGTGGCACACCCACGCCAATTTCGAACCAGCCAGGTCACGTTCGAATCTCCCACGTCACGCCCACGTCACGTTCGAATCTCCCACGTCACGCCCATGTCACCTTCGAATCACCCACGTCACACCCACGTCACGTTCGAATCACCCACGTCACACCCACGTCACGTTCGAATCACCCATGTCACGCCCACGTCACGTTCGAATCTCCCACGTCACACCCACGTCACGTTCGAATCTCCCACGTCACGTCCAGGTCACGTTCGAAACATCCACGTCACGCCCACGTCACGTTCGAATTTCCCACGTCACA
Organism: Apteryx mantelli; assembly: GCF_036417845.1. Lineage (NCBI taxonomy): Eukaryota > Metazoa > Chordata > Aves > Apterygiformes > Apterygidae > Apteryx > Apteryx mantelli. Next base: position 227,085 of record NW_027118494.1, on the reverse strand, counting down.
CCCACGTCACGTTCGAATCAGCCACGTCACGCCCAAGTTACGTTCGAATCTCCCACGTCACGTTCGAATCTCCCACGTCACACCCACGTCACGTTCTAATCATCCACGTCACGCCCACGTCACGTTCGAATCACCCACGACACACCCACGTCACACCCACTTCACGTTCGAATTTCCCACGTCACGCTCACGTCACGTTCGAATCTCCCACGTCATGCTCACGTCACGTTCGTATCTCCCACGTCACACCCACGTCACGTTCGAATCACCCACGTCACGCTCACGTCACGTTCGAATCACCCACGTCACGTTCGAATCTACCACTTCACACCCACGTCACGTTCGAATCTCCCACGTCACACCCACGTCACGTTCGAATCACCCATGTCACGCCCACGTCACGTTCGAATCACCCACGACACACCCACGTCACGTTCGAATCGCCCACATCACACCCACGTCACGTTCGAAACAACCACGCCACACCCACGTCACGTTCGAATCTCCCACGTCACGCCCACGTCACGTTCGAATCTCCCACGTCACGTCCAGGTCACGTTCGAAACATCCACGTCACGCCCACGTCACGTTCGAATTTCCCACGTCACACCCACGTCACGTTCGAATCAGCCACGTCACGCCCACGTCACGTTCGAATCACCCACGACACACCCACGTCACACCCATTTCACGTTCGAATTTCCCACGTCACGCTCACGTCACGTTCGAATCTCCACCGTCATGCTCACGTCACGTTCGTATCTCCCACGTCACGCTCACGTCACGTTCGAAACTACCACTTCACGCTCACGTCACGTTCGAATCACCCACGTCACGTTCGAATCTCCCACGTCACACCCACGTCACGTTCGAATCATCCACGTCACGCCCACGTCACCTTCGAATCACCCACGACACACCCACGTCACACCCACTTCACGTTCGAATTTCCACGTCACGCTCACGTCACGTTCGAATCTCCCACGTCATGCTCACGTCACGTTCGTATCTCCCACGTCACACCCACGTCACGTTCGAATCACCCACGTCACGCTCACGTCACGTTCGAATCACCCACGTCACGTTCGAATCTACCACTTCACACCCACGTCACGTTCGAATCTCCCACGTCACACCCACGTCACGTTCGAATCTCCCACGTCACGTCCAGGTCACGTTCGAAACATCCACGTCACACCCACGTCACGTTCGAATCTCCCACGTCACGCCCAAGTCACGTTCGAATGTCTTACGTCACACGCACGTCACGTTCGAATCTCCCACGTCACGCCCACGTCACACCCACGTCACGTTCGAAACACCCACGCCACGCCCACGTAACGTTCGAATCTCCCACGTCACACCCACGTCACACCCACGTCACGTTCGAATCACCACGTCACACCCACGCCACGTTCGAATCTCACACGTCACGCCCATGTCACCTTCGAATCACCCACGTCACACCCACGTCACGTTCGAATCACCACGTCACACCCACGCCACGTTCGAATCTCCCACGTCACGCCCATGTCACCTTCGAATCACCCACGTCACACCCACGTCACGTTCGAATTTCCCACGTCACACCCACGTCACGTTCGAATCTCCCACGTCACACCCACCTCGCCTTCGAAGCACATATCGAACAACCATGCTCCTGCCTTGCAACAGCCTCACAGTGCTAGTGCCAAGGTGTGAGGACAGCTGGTGTAGGCTTGCAGAGGGGAGGCAAGGGAGCCGGGCACTCGTGGTGGGGGCTGTCCTAGGCATGCGGAGGCAAGCTCTGCCTTCCCAGTGCTCTTGCCTCTGAGCCCTGCTTGGTGGGGGAGCCTTGAAGCAGGGTGGCACACCCACGCCAATTTCGAACCACCCAGGTCACGTTCGAATGTCTCACGTCACACCCACGTCACGTTCGAATCACCCACGTCACACCCACGTCACACCCACGTCACGTTCTAATCACCCACGTCACGCCCACGTCACGTTCGAATCACCCACGTCACACCCACATCACGTTCGAATCTCCCACGTCACGCCCACGTCACGTTCGAATCTCCCACGTCACGACCACGTCAGGTTCGAATCACCCACGTCACACCCACGTCACGTTCGATTCAGCCACGTCACACCCACGTCACGTTCGAATCTACCACGTCACGCCCACGTCACGTTCGAATCACCCACGCGACGCCCACGTCACACCCACGTCACGTTAGAATCACCCACGTCACACCCACGTCACGTTCGAATCTCCCACGTCACACCCACGTCACGCCCACGTAACGTTCGAATCTGCCACTACACGCCCACGTCACACCCACGTCACGTTAGAATCACCCACGTCACACACACGTCACGTTCGAATCTCCCACGTCACGCCCACGTCACGTTCGAATCTCCCACGTCACACCCACCTCGCCTTCGAAGCACATATCGAACAACCATGCTCCTCCCTTGCAACAGCCTCACAGTGCTAGTGCCAAGGTGTGAGGACAGCTGGTGTAGGCTTGCGGAGGGGAGGCAAGGGAGCCGGGCACTCGTGGTGGCGGCTGTCCTAGGCATGCGGAGGGAAGCTCTGCCTTCCCAGTGCTCTTGCCTCTGAGCCCTGCTTGGTGGGGGAGCCATGAAGCAGGGTGGCACACCCACGCCAATTTCGAACCAGCCAGGTCACGTTCGAAATTCCCACGTCACGCCCACGTCACGTTCGAATCTCCCAAGACACACCCACGTCACGTTCGAATCTCCCACGTCACACCCACGTCACGTTCGAATCACCCACGTCACGTTCGAATCTCCCACGTCACGACCACGTCACGTTCGAATCACCCACGTCACGACCACGTCACGTTCGAATCACCCACGTCACACCCACGTCACGTTCGAATCTCCCACGTCACGCCCACGTCACGTTCGAATCACCCACGTCACACCCACGTCACGTTCGAATCTCCCACGTCACACCCACGTCACGTTCGAATCACCCACGTCACACCCACGTCACGTTCGAATCTCCCTCGTCACACCCACGTCACGTTCGAAACTCCTACGTCACGCCCACGTCACGTTCGAATGTCTCACCTCACACCCACGTCACGTTCGAATCACCCACTTCACACCCACGTCACGTTCGAATCTCCCACGTCACACACACGTCACGTTCGAATCACCCACTTCACACCCATGTCACGTTCGAATCTCCCTCGTCACACCCACGTCACGTTCGAATCTCCCTCGTCACGCCCACGTCACGTTCGAATGTCTCACCTCACACCCACGTCACGTTCGAATCTCCCACGTCACGCCCAAGTCACGTTCGAATGTCTCACGTCACACGCACGTCACGTTCGAATCTCCCACGTCACGCCCACGTCACACCCACGTCACGTTCTAATCACCCACGTCACACCCACGTCACGTTCGAATCTCCCACGTCACGCCCACGTCACGTTCGAATCACCACGTCACACCCACGCCACGTTCGAATCTCCCACGTCACGCCCACGTCACGTTCGAATCACCCACGACACACCCACGTCACGTTCGAATCACCCACGACACACCCACGTCACGTTCGAATCTCCCACGTCACGCCCATGTCACCTTCGAATTTCCCACGTCACACCCACGACACACCCACGTCACGTTCGAATCTCCCAGGTCACGCCCACGTCACGTTCGAATCACCACGTCACGTTCGAATCACCGAGGTCACACCCATGTCACGTTCTAATCACCCACGTCACACCCAGGTGACGTTCGAATCACCCACGTCTCACCCATGTCAATTTCGAATGTCTCACGTCACACGCACGTCACGTTCGAATCTCCCACATCACACCCATTCACATCCACGTAACGTTCGAATCACCCACGTCACGACCACGTCACGTTCGATTCTCCCACGTCACGCCCACGTCACGTTCGAATCACCCACGCGACGCCCACGTCACGTTCGAATATTCACCTCACACCCACGTCACGTTCGAATCTCCATCGTCACACCCACGTCACACCCACGTCACGTTCGAATCTCCTACGTCACACCCACGTAACGTTCGAATCTGCCACTACACGCCCACGTCACACCCACGTCACGTTAGAATCACCCACGTCACACACACGTCACGTTCGAATCTCCCACGTCACACACACGTCACGTTCGAAACTCCCACGTCTCACCCACGTCAAGTTCGAATCTCCCACGTCACACCCACGTCACGTTCGAAACTCCCACGTCTCACCCACGTCAAGTTCGAAACACCCACGTCACGCCCAAGTCACGTTCGAATCACCCACGCGACGCCCACGTCACGTTCGAATGTCTCACTTCACACCCAAGTCACGTTCGATTCTCCCACGTCACACCCACGTCACACCCACGTCACGTTCGATTCTCCCACCTCACACCCCCGTCACGTTCGAATCTCCCGGGTCACGCCCACGTCACACCCACGTCACGTTCGAATCTCCCACGTCACACCCATTCACACCCACGTCACGTTCGAATCACCCACGTCACACCCACGTCACGTTCGAATCTCCCTCGTCACACCCACGTCACATTTGAATGTCTCACGTCACACCCAGATCACGTTCGAATCTCCCAGGTCACACCCACGTCACTCGCACGTCACGTTCGAATCTTCCACGTCACACCCACGTCACGTTCGAATCACGCACGTCACGCCCACGTAACGTTCGAATCTCCCACGTCACACCCACGTCACACCCACGTCAAGTTCGAATCTCCCACGTCACACCAACGTCACGTTCGAATCTCCCACGTCACACCCACGTCACGTTCGAATCACCCACGTCACACCCACGTCACGTTCGAATCACCCACGCCACACCCACGTCACGTTCGAATCTCCCACGTCACGCCCACGTCACGTTCGAATCACCCATGTCACAGCCACGTCACGTTCGAATCTCCCACGTCACTCGCACGTCACGTTCGAATCACCCACGTCACACCCACATCACGTTCGAAACTCCCACGTCACGCCCACGTCACGTTCGAATGTCTCACCTCACACCCACGTCACGTTCGAATCACCCACTTCACACCCACGTCACGTTCGAATCTCCCACGTCACACCCACGTCACGTTCGTATCACCCACTTCACACCCATGTCACGTTCGAATCTCCCTCGTCACACCCACGTCACGTTCGAATCTCCCACGTCACACCCACGTCACGTTCGAATCACCCACTTCACACCCATGTCACGTTCGAATCTCCCTCGTCACACCCACGTCACGTTCGAATCTCCCTCGTCACGCCCACGTCACGTTCGAATGTCTCACCTCACACCCACGTCACGTTCGAATCTCCCACGTCACGCCCAAGTCACGTTCGAATGTCTCACGTCACACGCACGTCACGTTCGAATCTCCCACGTCACGCCCACGTCACACCCACGTCACGTTCTAATCACCCACGTCACACCCACGTCACGTTCGAATCTCCCACGTCACGCCCACGTCACGTTCGAATCACCACGTCACACCCACGTCACGTTCGAATCTCCCACGTCACGCCCACGTCACGTTCGAATGTCTCACCTCACACCCACGTCACGTTCGAATCTCCCACGTCACACACACGTCACCTTCGAATGTCTCACGTCACACACACGTCACATTCGAATCTCCCTCGTCACACCCACGTCACGTTCGAATCTCCCTCGTCACGCCCACGTCACGTTCGAATGTCTCACCTCACACCCACGTCACGTTCGAATCTCCCACGTCACGCCCAAGTCACGTTCGAATGTCTCACGTCACACGCACGTCACGTTCGATTCTCCCACGTCACACCCACGTCACGTTCGAATCTCCAACGTCACGCCCACTTCACGTTCGAATCTCCCACGTCACGTTCGAATCTCCCACTTCACACCCACGTCACGTTCGAATCTCCCACGTCACACCCACGTCACGTTCGTATTTCCCACGTAACGCCCACGTCACGTTCGAATCTCCCTCGTCACACCCACGTCACGTTCGAATGTCTCCCGTCACACCCACGTCACGTTCGAATCTCCCACGTCACGCCCATACACACCCACGTCACGTTCGAATCACCCACGTCACGCCCACGTCACGTTCGAATGTCACACGTCACACCCAGGTCACGTTCGAATCACCCATGTCACACCCACGTCACGTTCGATTCTCCCACGTCACACCCACGTCACGTTCGAATCACCCACGTCACACCCACATCACGTTCGAATCTCCCACGTCACGCCCACGTCACGTTCGAATCTCCCACGTCACGACCACGTCAGGTTCGAATCACCCACGTCACACCCACGTCACGTTCGATTCAGCCACGTCACGCCCACGTCACGTTCGAATCACCCACGTCACACCCACGTCACGTTCGAAACTCCATCGTCACACCCACGTCACACCCACGTCACGTTCGAATCTCCTACGTCACACCCACGTCACGTTCGAATCACCTACGTCACACCCACGTCACATTCGAAACTCCCACGTCACGCCCACGTCACACCCACGTCACGTTCGATTCTCCCGGGTCACACCCACGTCACGTTCGAAACACCCACGTCACACCCACGTCACGTTCGAATCACCCACGTCACACCCACGTCACGTTCGAAATAGCCACGTCACGTCCACGTCACGTTCGAATCACCTACGTCACACCCACGTCACGTTCGAATCACCCACGTCACGCCCACGTCACGTTCGAATCACCACGTCACACCCACGTCACGTTCGAATCTCCCACGTCACACACACGTCACGTTCGAATCTCCCTCGTCACACCCACGTCACCTTCGAATCACCCACGTCACGTCCACGTCACGTTCGAATGTCTCACCTCACACCCACGTCACGTTCGAATCTCCCACGTCACGACCACGTCAGGTTCGAATCTCCCACGTCACACCCACGTCACGTTCGATTCAGCCACGTCACACCCACGTCACGTTCGAATCTCCCACGTCACGCCCACGTCACGTTCGAATCTCCCATGTCACGCCCACGTCACGTTCGAATCTCCCACGTCACACCCACGTCACGTTCGAATCTCCCACGTCACGACCACGTCAGGTTCGAATCACCCACGTCACACCCACGTCACGTTCTAATCACCCACGTCACACCCACGTCACGTTCGAATCTCCCACGTCACGCCCACGTCACGTTCGAATATTCACCTCACACCCACGTCACGTTCGAATCTCCATCGTCACACCCACGTCACGTTCGAATCACCTAAGTCACACCCACGTCACATTCGAAACTCCCACGTCACGCCCACGTCACACCCACGTCACGTTCGATTCTCCCACGTCACACCCACGTCACGTTCGAAACACCCACGTCACACCCACGTCACGTTCGAATCACCACGTCACACCCACGCCACGTTCGAATCTCCCACGTCACGCCCACGTCACGTTCGAATGTCTCACGTCACACCCAAGTCACGTTCGATTCTCCCACGTCACGCCCACGTCACACCCACCTCACGTTCGAATATCCCACGTCACACCCACTTCACACCCATGTCACGTTCGAATCTCCCTCGTCACACCCACGTCACGTTCGAATGTCTCCCATCACACCCACGTCACGTTCGAATCTCCCACGTCACGCCCATTCACACCCACGTCACGTTCGAATCTCCCACGTCACGTTCGAATCACCCACGTCACACCCACGTCACTTTCGAATAACCCACGTCACGTTGGAATCTCCCACGTCACGTTCGAATCTCCCACGTCACGTTCGAATCTCCCACGTCACGTTCGAATCTCCCACGTCACACCCACGTCACTTTCGAATAACCCACGTCACGTTGGAATCTCCCACGTCACGTTGGAATCTCCCACGTCACGTTCGAATCTCCCACGTCACGTTCGAATCTCCCACGTCACACCCACGTCACACCCACTTCACGTTCGAATTTCCCACATAACGCTCACGTCACGTTCGAATCTCCCACGTCACACCCACGTCACGTTCGAATCACCCACGTCACGCTCACGTCACGTTCGAATCTCCCACGTCACGTTCGAATCTACCACTTCACACCCACGTCACGTTCGAATCTCCCACGTCACACCCACGTCACCTTCGAATCACCCACGTCACACCCACGTCACACCCACGTCACGTTCGAATCTCCCACGTCACGCTCACGTCACGTTCGAATCTCCCACGTCACACCCACGTCACGTTCGAATCACCCACGTCACGCTCACGTCACGTTCGAATCACCCACGTCACGCTCACGTCACGTTCGAATCTCCCACGTCACGTTCGAATCTACCACTTCACACCCACGTCACGTTCGAATCTCCCACGTCACACCCACGTCACGTTCGAATCACCCACGACACACCAACGTCACGTTCGAATCTCCCACGTCACACCCACATCACGCTCGAATCACCCGCGTCACGTTCGAATCTCCCACTTCACGCTCACGTCACGTTCGAATCTCCCACGTCACGTTCGAATCTCCCACTTCACACTCACGTCGCGTTCGAGTCACCCACGTCACGCCCACGTCACGTTCGAATTTCCCACGTCACGCCCACGTCACGTTCGAATCACCCACGTCACCTTCGATTCTCCCGCGTCACACCCACGTCACGTTCGAATTCCCCACGTCACGCCCATGTCACCTTCGAATCTCCCACGACACACCCACGTCACGTTCGAATCTCCCACGTCACGTTCGAATCACCCACGTCACGCCCACGTCACGTTCGATTCACCCACGTCACACCCACGTCACGTTCGAATCGCCCACATCACACCCACGTCACGTTCAAAACAACCACGCCACACCCACGTCACGTTCGAATCTCCCACGTCACGTCCACGTCACGTTCGAATCACCCACGTCACACCCACGTCACGTTCGAATCATCTATGTCACGCCCACGTCACGTTCGAATTTCCCACGTCACGCTCACTTCACACCCTCGTCACGTTCGAATCTCCCACGTCACACCCACGTCACGTTCGAAACACTCACGTCACACCCACGTCACGTTCGAATCACCCACGACACACCCACGTCACGTTCGAATCGCCCACATCACACCCACGTCACGTTCAAAACAACCACGCCACACCCACGTCACGTTCGAATCTCCCACGTCACGTCCACGTCACGTTCGAATCTCCCACGTCACACCCACGTCACGTTCGAATGATCTATGTCACGCCCACGTCACGTTCGAATTTCCCACGTCACGCCCACGTCACACCCACGTCACGTTCGAATCTCCCACGTCACGCCCACGTCACGTTCGAATGTCTCACGTCACACGCACGTCACGTTCGATTCTCCCACGTCACGCCCACGTCACACCCACGTCACGTTCGAATATCCCACGTCACACCCACTTCACACCCATGTCACGTTCGAATCTCCCTCGTCACACCCACGTCACGTTCGAATGTCTCCCGTCACACCCACGTCACGTTCGAATCTCCCACCTCACACCCACCTCGCCTTCGAAGCACATATCGAACAACCATGCTCCTGCCTTGCAACAGCCTCACAGTGCTAGTGCCAAGGTGTGAGGACAGCTGGTGTAGGCTTGCGGAGGGGAGGCAAGGGAGCCGGGCACTCGTGGTGGGGGCTGTCCTAGGCATGCGGAGGCAAGCTCTGCCTTCCCAGTGCTCTTGCCTCTGAGCCCTGCTTGGTGGGGGAGCCTTGAAGCAGGGCGGCACACCCACGCCATTTTCGAACCACCCACTTCACGTTCGAATCACCCATGTCACAGCCACGTCACGTTCGAATCTCCCACGTCACTCGCACGTCACGTTCGAATCACCCACGTCACACCCACATCACGTTCGAATCTCCCACGTCACGCCCACGTCACGTTCGAATCTCCCACGTCACGACCACGTCAGGTTCGAATCACCCACGTCACACCCACGTCACGTTCGATTCAGCCACGTCACACCCACGTCACGTTCGAATCTACCACGTCACGCCAACGTCACGTTCGAATCACCACGTCACGTTCGAATCACCGAGGTCACACCCATGTCACGTTCTAATCACCCACGTCACACCCAGGTGACGTTCGAATCACCCACGTCTCACCCATGTCAATTTCGAATGTCTCACGTCACACGCACGTCACGTTCGAATCTCCCACATCACACCCATTCACACCCACGTAACGTTCGAATCACCCACGTCACGACCACGTCACGTTCGATTCTCCCACGTCACGCCCACGTCACGTTCGAATCACCCACGCGACGCCCACGTCACGTTCGAATATTCACCTCACACCCACGTCACGTTCGAATCTCCATCGTCACACCCACGTCACACCCACGTCACGTTCGAATCTCCTACGTCACACCCACGTAACGTTCGAATCTGCCACTACACGCCCACGTCACACCCACGTCACGTTAGAATCACCCACGTCACACACACGTCACGTTCGAATCTCCCACGTCACACCCACGTCACGTTCGAAACTCCCACGTCACGCCCACGTCACGTTCGAATGTCTCACCTCACACCCACGTCACGTTCGAATCTCCCACGTCACGCCCAAGTCACGTTCGAATGTCTCACGTCACACGCACGTCACGTTCGAATCTCCCACGTCACGCCCACGTCACACCCACGTCACGTTCGAATCACCCACGCCACGCCCACGTAACGTTCGAATCTCCCACGTCACACCCACGTCACACCCACGTCACGTTCGAATGTCTCACCTCACACCCACGTCACGTTCGAATCTCCCACGTCACACACACGTCACCTTCGAATGTCTCACGTCACACCCACGTCACGTTCGAATCTCCCTCGTCACACCCACGTCACTCCCACGTCACGTTCGAATCTCCCACGTCACGCCCAAGTCACGTTCGAATCACCCACGTCACGCCCAAGTCACGTTCGAATCACCCACGCGACGCCCACGTCACGTTCGAATGTCTCACTTCACACCCAAGTCACGTTCGATTCTCCCACGTCACACCCACGTCACACCCACGTCACGTTCGATTCTCCCACCTCACACCCCCGTCACGTTCGAATCTCCCGGGTCACGCCCACGTCACACCCACGTCACGTTCGAATCTCCCACGTCACACCCATTCACACCCACGTCACGTTCGAATCACCCACGTCACGCCCACGTCACGTTCGAATGTCACACGTCACACCCAGGTCACGTTCGAATCACCCATGTCACACCCACGTCACGTTCGATTCTCCCACGTCACACCCACGTCACGTTCGAATCACCCACGTCACACCCACGTCACGTTCGAATCATCCACGTCACGCCCACGTCACGTTCGAATGTCTCGCGTCACACCCACTTCACACCCACGTCAATTTCGAATCTCCCACGTCACACACACGTCACGTTCGAATCTCCCTCGTCACACCCACGTCACATTCGAATGTCTCACGTCACACCCAGATCACGTTCGAATCTCCCACGTCACACCCACGTCACTCGCACGTCACGTTCGAATCACCCACGTCACACCCACATCACGTTCGAATCTCCCACGTCACGCCCACGTCACGTTCGAATCACCCACGTCACACCCACGTCACGTTCGATTCAGCCACGTCACACCCACGTCACGTTCGAATCTCCCACGTCACGCCCACGTCACGTTCTAATCTCCCACGTCACACCCACGTCACACCCACGTCACGTTCGAATCACCTCCGTCACGTTCGAATCACCCACGTCACACCCACCTCGCCTTCGAAGCACATATCGAACAACCATGCTCCTCCCTTGCAACAGCCTCACACTGCTAGTGCCAAGGTGAGAGCACAGCTGGTGTAGGCTTGCGGAGGGGAGGCAAGGGAGCCGGGCACTCGTGGTGGGGGCTGTCCTAGGCATGCGGAGGCAAGCTCTGCCTTCCCAGTGCTCTTGCCTCTGAGCCCTGTTTGGTGGGGGAGCCTTGAAGCACGGTGGCACACCCACGCCAATTTCGAACCACCCAGGTCACGTTTGAATTTCCCACGTCACGCCCACGTCACGTTCGAATCTCCCACGTCACACCCACGTCACGTTCGAATCTCCCACGTCACGTTCGAATCTCCCACTTCACATCCACGTCACGTTCGAATCACCCACGTCACACCCACGTCACGTTCGAATCTCCCACGTCACGCCCATGTCACCTTCGAATCACCCACGTCACACCCACGTCACGTTCGAATCACCCACGACACACCAACGTCACGTTCGAATCACCCACGTCACGTTCGAATCTCCCACTTCACGCTCACGTCACGTTCGAATCTACCACGTCACGTTCGAATCTCCCACTTCACACCCACGTCACGTTCGAATCTCCCACGTCACACCCACCTCGCCTTCGAAGCACATATCGAACAACCATGCTCCTCCCTTGCAACAGCCTCACAGTGCTAGTGCCAAGGTGTGAGGACAGCTGGTGTAGGCTTGCGGAGGGGAGGCAAGGGAGCCGGGCACTCGTGGTGGGGGCTGTCCTAGGCATGCGGAGGCAACCTCTGCCTTCCCAGTGCTCTTGCCTCTGAGCCCTGCTTGGTGGGGGAGCCTTGAAGCAGGGCGGCACACCCACGCCAATTTCGAACCACCCACTTCACGTTCGAATCACCCATGTCACAGCCACGTCACGTTCGAATCTCCCACGTCACTCGCACGTCACGTTCGAATCACCCACGTCACACCCACATCACGTTCGAATCTCCCACGTCACGCCCACGTCACGTTCGAATCTCCCACGTCACGACCACGTCAGGTTCGAATCACCCACGTCACACCCACGTCACGTTCGATTCAGCCACGTCACGCCCACGTCACGTTCGAATCACCCACGTCACGCCCACGTCACGTTCGAATATTCACCTCACACCCACGTCACGTTCGAAACTCCATCGTCACACCCACGTCACACCCACGTCACGTTCGAATCTCCTACGTCACACCCACGTCACGTTCGAATCACCTACGTCACACCCACGTCACATTCGAAACTCCCACGTCACGCCCACGTCACACCCACGTCACGTTCGATTCTCCCGGGTCACACCCACGTCACGTTCGAAACACCCACGTCACACCCACGTCACGTTCGAATCACCCACGTCACACCCACGTCACGTTCGAAATAGCCACGTCACGTCCACGTCACGTTCGAATCACCTACGTCACACCCACGTCACGTTCGAATCACCCACGTCACGCCCACGTCACGTTCGAATCACCACGTCACACCCACGTCACGTTCGAATCTCCCACGTCACACACACGTCACGTTCGAATCTCCCTCGTCACACCCACGTCACCTTCGAATCACCCACGTCACGTCCACGTCACGTTCGAATGTCTCACGTCACACCCACGTCACGTTCGAATCTCCCACGTCACGACCACGTCAGGTTCGAATCACCCACGTCACACCCACGTCACGTTCGATTCAGCCACGTCACACCCACGTCACGTTCGAATCTCCCACGTCACGCCCACGTCACGTTCGAATCTCCCATGTCACGCCCACGTCACGTTCGAATCTCCCACGTCACACCCACGTCACGTTCGAATCTCCCACGTCACGACCACGTCAGGTTCGAATCACCCACGTCACACCCACGTCACGTTCTAATCACCCACGTCACACCCACGTCACGTTCGAATCTCCCACGTCACGCCCACGTCACGTTCGAATATTCACCTCACACCCACGTCACGTTCGAATCTCCATCGTCACACCCACGTCACGTTCGAATCACCTAAGTCACACCCACGTCACATTCGAAACTCCCACGTCACGCCCACGTCACACCCACGTCACGTTCGATTCTCCCACGTCACACCCACGTCACGTTCGAAACACCCACGTCACACCCACGTCACGTTCGAATCACCACGTCACACCCACGCCACGTTCGAATCTCCCACGTCACGCCCACGTCACGTTCGAATGTCTCACGTCACACCCAAGTCACGTTCGATTCTCCCACGTCACGCCCACGTCACACCCACGTCACGTTCGAATATCCCACGTCACACCCACTTCACACCCATGTCACGTTCGAATCTCCCTCGTCACACCCACGTCACGTTCGAATGTCTCCCGTCACACCCACGTCACGTTCGAATCTCCCACGTCACGCCCATTCACACCCACGTCACGTTCGAATCACCCACGTCACACCCACGTCACGTTCGAATCTCCCACGTCACGCCCATGTCACCTTCGAATCACCCACGTCACACCCACGTCACGTTCGAATTTCCCACGTCACGCCAACGTCACGTTCGAATCTCCCACGTCACACCCACCTCGCCTTCGAAGCACATATCGAACAACCATGCTCCTGCCTTGCAACAGCCTCACAGTGCTAGTGCCAAGGTGTGAGGACAGCTGGTGTAGGCTTGCGGAGGGGAGGCAAGGGAGCCGGGCACTCGTGGTGGGGGCTGTCCTAGGCATGCGGAGGCAAGCTCTGCCTTCCCAGTGCTCTTGCCTCTGAGCCCTGCTTGGTGGGGGAGCCTTGAAGCAGGGTGGCACACCCACGCCAATTTCGAACCACCCAGGTCACGTTCGAATGTCTCACGTCACACCCACGTCACGTTCGAATCTCCCACGTCACACCCACGTCACGCCCACGTCACGTTCTAATCACCCACGTCACGCCCACGTCACGTTCGAATCACCCACGTCACACCCACATCACGTTCGAATCTCCCACGTCACGCCCACGTCACGTTCGAATCTCCCACGTCACGACCACGTCAGGTTCGAATCACCCACGTCACACCCACGTCACGTTCGATTCAGCCACGTCACACCCACGTCACGTTCGAATCACCCACGTCACACCCACGTCACGTTCGAATCACCCATGTCACGCCCACGTCACGTTCGAATCATCCACGACACACCCACGTCACGTTCGAATCACCCATGTCACGCCCACGTCACGTTCGATTCACCCACGTCACACCCACGTCACGTTCGAATCTCCCACGTCACGCCCACGTCACGTTCGAAACTCCCACGTCACGTCCAGGTCACGTTCGAAACATCCACGTCACGCCCACGTCACGTTCGAATTTCCCACGTCACACCCACGTCATGTTCGAATATCCCACGTCACGTTCGAATCTCCCACGTCACACCCACGCCACGTTCGAATCACACACGTCTCACCCATTCACACCCACGTCACGTTCGAATCACCCACGTCACACACACGTCACGTTCGAATCTCCCACGTCACACCCACGTCACGTTCGAAACTCCCACGTCACGCCCACGTCACGTTCGAATCTCCCACGTCACGTTCGAATCTCCCAATCACACCCACGTCACGTTCGAATCTCCCACGTCACACCCACGTCACGTTCGAATCACCACGTCACACCCACGTCACGTTCGATTCAGCCACGTCACACCCACGTCACGTTCGAATCTCCCACGTCACGCCCACGTCACGTTCGAATCACCCACGTCACACCCACGTCACGTTCGAATCTCCCAATTCACGCCCAAGTCACGTTCGAATTTCCCACGTCACACCCACGTCACGTTCGAATCTCCCACGTCACGTTCGAATCTCCTACGTCACACCCACGTAACGTTCGAATCTGCCACTACACGCCCACGTCACACCCACGTCACGTTAGAATCACCCACGTCACACACACGTCACGTTCGAATCTCCCACGTCACGCCCACGTCACGTTCGAATGTCTCACCTCACACCCACGTCACGTTCGAATCTCCCACGTCACGCCCAAGTCACGTTCGAATGTCTCACGTCACACGCACGTCACGTTCGAATCTCCCACGTCACGCCCACGTCACACCCACGTCACGTTCCAATCACCCACGCCACGCCCACGTCACGTTCGAATCTCCCACGTCACACCCACGTCACACCCACGTCACGTTCTAATCACCCACGTCACACCCACGTCACGTTCGAATCTCCCACGTCACGCACACGTCACGTTCGAATCACCACGTCACACCCACGCCACGTTCGAATCTCCCACGTCACGCCCACGTCACGTTCGAATGTCTCACGTCACACCCAAGTCACGTTCGATTCTCCCACGTCACGCCCACGTCACACCCACGTCACGTTCGAATATCCCACGTCACACCCACTTCACACCCATGTCACGTTCGAATCTCCCTCGTCACACCCACGTCACGTTCGAATGTCTCCCGTCACACCCACGTCACGTTCGAATCTCCCACGTCACACCCACGTCACGTTCGAATCTCCCACGTCACGCCCATGTCACCTTCGAATCACCCACGTCACACCCACGTCACGTTCGAATTTCCCACGTCACGCCAACGTCACGTTCGAATCTCCCACGTCACACCCACCTCGCCTTCGAAGCACATATCGAACAACCATGCTCCTGCCTTGCAACAGCCTCACAGTGCTAGTGCCAAGGTGTGAGGACAGCTGGTGTAGGCTTGCGGAGGGGAGGCAAGGGAGCCGGGCACTCGTGGTGGGGGCTGTCCTAGGCATGCGGAGGCAAGCTCTGCCTTCCCAGTGCTCTTGCCTCTGAGCCCTGCTTGGTGGGGGAGCCTTGAAGCAGGGTGGCACACCCACGCCAATTTCGAACCACCCAGGTCACGTTCGAATGTCTCACGTCACACCCACGTCACGTTCGAATCACCCACGTCACACCCACGTCACACCCACGTCACGTTCTAATCACCCACGTCACGCCCACGTCACGTTCGAATCACCCACGTCACACCCACATCACGTTCGAATCTCCCACGTCACGCCCACGTCACGTTCGAATCTCCCACGTCACGACCACGTCAGGTTGGAATCACCCACGTCACACCCACGTCACGTTCGATTCAGCCACGTCACACCCACGTCACGTTCGAATCTCCCACGTCACGCCCATGTCACCTTCGAATCACCCACGTCACACCCACGTCACGTTCGAATCACCCACGACACACCCACGTCACGTTCGAATCACCCATGTCACGCCCACGTCACGTTCGATTCACCCACGTCACACCCACGTCACGTTCGTATCTCCCACGTCACACCCACGTCACGTTCGAATCACCCACGTCACGCTCACGTCACGTTCGAATCACCCACGTCACGTTCGAATCTACCACTTCACACTCACGTCACGTTCGAATCGCCCACGACGCACCCACGTCACGTTCGAATCGCCCACGTCACATCCACGTCACGTTCGAATCGCCCACGTCACACCCACGCCACGTTCGAATCTCCCACGGCACACCCACGTCACGTTCGAATCTCCCACCTCACACCCACCTCGCCTTCGAAGCACATATGGAACAACCATGCTCCTGCCTTGCAACAGCCTCACAGTGCTAGTGCCAAGGTGTGAGGACAGCTGGTGTAGGCTTGCGGAGGGGAGGCAAGGGAGCCGGGCACTCGTGGTGGGGGCTGTCCTAGGCATGCGGAGGCAAGCTCTGCCTTCCCAGTGCTCTTGCCTCTGAGCCCTGCTTGGTGGGGGAGCCTTGAAGCAGGGTGGCACACCCACGCCAATTTCGAACCACCCAGGTCACGTTCGAATGTCTCACATCACACCCACGTCACGTTCGAAACAACCACGCCACACCCACGTCACGTTCGAATCTCCCACGTCACGCCCACGTCACGTTCGAATCTCCCACGTCACGTCCAGGTCACGTTCGAAACATCCACGTCACGCCCACGTCACGTTCGAATTTCCCATGTCACACCCACGTCACGTTCGAATCAGCCACGTCACGCCCACGTCACGTTCGAATCACCCACGACACACCCACGTCACACCCATTTCACGTTCGAATTTCCCACGTCACGCTCACGTCACGTTCGAATCTCCCACGTCATGCTCACGTCACGTTCGTATCTCCCACGTCACGCTCACGTCACGTTCGAAACTACCACTTCACGCTCACGTCACGTTCGAATCTCCACCGTCATGCTCACGTCACGTTCGAATCACCCACGTCACGTTCGAATCTCCCACGTCACGTTCGAATCTCCCACGTCACACCCACGTCACGTTCGAATCATCCACGTCACGCCCACGTCACGTTCGAATCACCCACGACACACCCACGTCACACCCACTTCACGTTCGAATTTCCACGTCACGCTCACGTCACGTTCGAATCTCCCACGTCATGCTCACGTCACGTTCGTATCTCCCACGTCACACCCACGTCACGTTCGAATCACCCACGTCACGCTCACGTCACGTTCGAATCACCCACGTCACGTTCGAATCTACCACTTCACACCCACGTCACGTTCGAATCTCCCACGTCACACCCACGTCACGTTCGAATCTCCCACGTCACGCCCATGTCACCTTCGAATCACCCACGTCACACCCACGTCACGTTCGAATCACCACGTCACACCCACGCCACGTTCGAATCTCCCACGTCACGCCCATTCACACCCACGTCACGTTCGAATCTCCCACGTCACACCCACGTCACGTTCGAATCTCCCACGTCACGCCCATGTCACCTTCGAATCACCCACGTCACACCCACGTCACGTTCGAATTTCCCACGTCACGCCAACCTCACGTTCGAATCTCCCACGTCACACCCACCTCGCCTTCGAAGCACATATCGAACAACCATGCTCCTGCCTTGCAACAGCCTCACACTGCTAGTGCCAAGGTGTGAGGACAGCTGGTGTAGGCTTGCGGAGGGGAGGCAAGGGAGCCGGGCACTCGTGGTGGGGGCTGTCCTAGGCATGCGGAGGCAAGCTCTGCCTTCCCAGTGCTCTTGCCTCTGAGCCCTGCTTGGTGGGGGAGCCTTGAAGCACGGTGGCACACCCACGCCAATTTCGAACCACCCAGGTCACGTTCGAATGTCTCACGTCACACCCACGTCACGTTCGAATCACCCACGTCACACCCACGTCACACCCACGTCACGTTCTAATCACCCACGTCACGCCCACGTCACGTTCGAATCACCCACGTCACACCCACATCACGTTCGAATCTCCCACGTCACGCCCACGTCACGTTCGAATCTCCCACGTCACGACCACGTCAGGTTCGAATCACCCACGTCACACCCACGTCACGTTCGAATCTCCCACGACACACCCACGTCACGTTCGAATCACCCATGTCACGCCCACGTCACGTTCGATTCACCCACGTCACACCCACGTCACGTTCGAATCTCCCACGTCACGCCCACGTCAGGTTCGAATCTCCCACGTCACGTCCAGGTCACGTTCGAAACATCCACGTCACGCCCACGTCACGTTCGAATTTCCCACGTCACACCCACGTCACGTTCGAATCAGCCACGTCACGCCCAAGTTACGTTCGAATCTCCCACGTCACGTTCGAATCTCCCACGTCACACCCACGTCACGTTCTAATCATCCACGTCACGCCCACGTCACGTTCGAATCACCCACGACACACCCACGTCACACCCACTTCACGTTCGAATTTCCCACGTCACGCTCACGTCACGTTCGAATCTCCCACGTCATGCTCACGTCACGTTCGTATCTCCCACGTCACACCCACGTCACGTTCGAATCACCCACGTCACGCTCACGTCACGTTCGAATCACCCACGTCACGTTCGAATCTACCACTTCACACCCACGTCACGTTCGAATCTCCCACGTCACACCCACGTCACGTTCGAATCACCCATGTCACGCCCACGTCACGTTCGAATCACCCACGACACACCCACGTCACGTTCGAATCGCCCACATCACACCCACGTCACGTTCGAAACAACCACGCCACACCCACGTCACGTTCGAATCTCCCACGTCACGCCCACGTCACGTTCGAATCTCCCACGTCACGTCCAGGTCACGTTCGAAACATCCACGTCACGCCCACGTCACGTTCGAATTTCCCACGTCACACCCACGTCACGTTCGAATCAGCCACGTCACGCCCACGTCACGTTCGAATCACCCACGACACACCCACGTCACACCCATTTCACGTTCGAATTTCCCACGTCACGCTCACGTCACGTTCGAATCTCCACCGTCATGCTCACGTCACGTTCGTATCTCCCACGTCACGCTCACGTCACGTTCGAAACTACCACTTCACGCTCACGTCACGTTCGAATCACCCACGTCACGTTCGAATCTCCCACGTCACACCCACGTCACGTTCGAATCATCCACGTCACGCCCACGTCACGTTCGAATCACCCACGACACACCCACGTCACACCCACTTCACGTTCGAATTTCCACGTCACGCTCACGTCACGTTCGAATCTCCCACGTCATGCTCACGTCACGTTCGTATCTCCCACGTCACACCCACGTCACGTTCGAATCACCCACGTCACGCTCACGTCACGTTCGAATCACCCACGTCACGTTCGAATCTACCACTTCACACCCACGTCACGTTCGAATCTCCCACGTCACACCCACGTCACGTTCGAATCGCCCACGTCACGCCCATGTCACCTTCGAATCACCCACGTCACACCCACGTCACGTTCGAATCACCACGTCACACCCACGCCACGTTCGAATCTCCCACGTCACGCCCATGTCACCTTCGAATCACCCACGTCACACCCACGTCACGTTCGAATTTCCCACGTCACGCCAACGTCACGTTCGAATCTCCCACGTCACACCCACCTCGCCTTCGAAGCACATATCGAACAACCATGCTCCTGCCTTGCAACAGCCTCACAGTGCTAGTGCCAAGGTGTGAGGACAGCTGGTGTAGGCTTGCGGAGGGGAGGCAAGGGAGCCGGGCACTCGTGGTGGGGGCTGTCCTAGGCATGCGGAGGCAAGCTCTGCCTTCCCAGTGCTCTTGCCTCTGAGCCCTGCTTGGTGGGGGAGCCTTGAAGCAGGGTGGCACACCCACGCCAATTTCGAACCACCCAGGTCACGTTCGAATGTCTCACGTCACACCCACGTCACGTTCGAATCACCCACGTCACACCCACGTCACACCCACGTCACGTTCTAATCACCCACGTCACGCCCACGTCACGTTCGAATCACCCACGTCACACCCACGTCACGTTCGAATCTCCCACGTCACGCCCACGTCACGTTCGAATCTCCCACGTCACGACCACGTCAGGTTCGAATCACCCACGTCACACCCACGTCACGTTCGATTCAGCCACGTCACACCCACGTCACGTTCGAATCTACCACGTCACGCCCACGTCACGTTCGAATCACCCACGCGACGCCCACGTCACACCCACGTCACGTTCGAATCACCCACGTCACACCCACGTCACGTTCGAATCTCCCACGTCACACCCACGTCACGCCCACGTAACGTTCGAATCTGCCACTACACGCCCACGTCACACCCACGTCACGTTAGAATCACCCCACGTCACACACACGTCACGTTCGAATCTCCCACGTCACACCCACGTCACGTTCGAAACTCCCACGTCACGCCCACGTCACGTTCGAATCTCCCAATTCACGCCCACGTCACGTTCGAATTTCCCACGTCACACCCACGTCACGTTCGAATCTCCCAATTCACGCCCACGTCACGTTCGAATTTCCCACGTCACACCCACGTCACGTTCGGATCTCCCACGTCACGTTCGTATCTCCTACGTCACACCCACGTAACGTTCGAATCTGCCACTACACGCCCACGTCACACCCACGTCACGTTAGAATCACCCACGTCACACACACGTCACGTTCGAATCTCCCACGTCACACCCACGTCACGTTCGAATGTCTCACCTCACACCCACGTCACGTTCGAATCTCCCACGTCACGCCCAAGTCACGTTCGAATGTCTCACGTCACACGCACGTCACGTTCGATTCTCCCACGTCACGCCCACGTCACACCCACGTCACGTTCGAATATCCCACGTCACACCCACTTCACACCCATGTCACGTTCGAATCTCCCTCGTCACACCCACGTCACGTTCGAATGTCTCCCGTCACACCCACGTCACGTTCGAATCTCCCACGTCACGCCCATTCACACCCACGTCACGTTCGAATCTCCCACGTCACACCCACGTCACGTTCGAATCTCCCACGTCACGCCCACGTCACGTTCGAATCACCCACGTCACACCCACGTCACGTTCGAATCTCCCACGTCACGTTCGAATCTCCCACTTCACATCCACGTCACGTTCGAATCACCCACGTCACACCCACGTCACGTTCGAATCTCCCACGTCACGCCCATGTCACCTTCGAATCACCCACGACACACCCACGTCACGTTCGAATCACCCACGTCACGTTCGAATCTCCCACTTCACGCTCACGTCACGTTCGAATCTACCACGTCACGTTCGAATCTCCCACTTCACACCCACGTCACGTTCGAATCACCCACGTCACACCCACGTCACTTTCGAATCTCCCACGTCACGCCCATGTCACCTTCGAATCACCCACGTCACACCCACGTCACGTTCGAATCACCCACGACACACCCACGTCACGTTCGAATCACCCATGTCACGCCCACGTCACGTTCGATTCACCCACGTCACACCCACGTCACGTTCGAATCTCCCACGTCACGCCCACGTCACGTTCGAATCTCCCACGTCACGTCCAGGTCACGTTCGAAACATCCACGTCACGCCCACGTCACGTTCGAATTTCCCACGTCACACCCACGTCACGTTCGAATCAGCCACGTCACGCCCACGTTACGTTCGAATCTCCCACGTCACGTTCGAATCTCCCACGTCACACCCACGTCACGTTCTAATCATCCACGTCACGCCCACGTCACGTTCGAATCACCCACGACACACCCACGTCACACCCACTTCACGTTCGAATTTCCCACGTCACGCTCACGTCACGTTCGAATCTCCCACGTCATGCTCACGTCACGTTCGTATCTCCCACGTCACACCCACGTCACGTTCGAATCACCCACGTCACGCTCACGTCACGTTCGAATCACCCACGTCACGTTCGAATCTACCACTTCACACCCACGTCACGTTCGAATCTCCCACGTCACACCCACGTCACGTTCGAATCACCCATGTCACGCCCACGTCACGTTCGAATCACCCACGACACACCCACGTCACGTTCGAATCGCCCACATCACACCCACGTCACGTTCGAAACAACCACGCCACACCCACGTCACGTTCGAATCTCCCACGTCACGCCCACGCCACGTTCGAATCTCCCACGTCACGTCCAGGTCACGTTCGAAACATCCACTTCACGCCCACGTCACGTTCGAATTTCACACGTCACACCCACGTCACGTTCGAATCAGCCACGTCACGCCCACGTCACGTTCGAATCACCCACGACACACCCACGTCACACCCACTTCACGTTCGAATTTCCCACGTCACGCTCACGTCACGTTCGTATCTCCCACGTCACGCTCACGTCACGTTCGAAACTACCACTTCACGCTCACGTCACGTTCGAATCACCCACGTCACGTTCGAATCTCCCACGTCACGTTCGAATCTCCCACGTCACGCCCACGTCACGTTCGAATCTCCCACGTCACGACCACGTCAGGTTCGAATCACCCACGTCACACCCACGTCACGTTCGATTCACCCACGTCACACCCACGTCACGTTCGAATCTCCCACGTCACGCCCACGTCACGTTCGAATCTCCCACGTCACGTCCAGGTCACGTTCGAAACATCCACGTCACGCCCACGTCACGTTCGAATTTCCCACGTCACACCCACGTCACGTTCGAATCAGCCACGTCACGCCCAAGTTACGTTCGAATCTCCCACGTCACGTTCGAATCTCCCACGTCACACCCACGTCACGTTCTAATCATCCACGTCACGCCCACGTCACGTTCGAATCACCCACGACACACCCACGTCACACCCACTTCACGTTCGAATTTCCCACGTCACGCTCACGTCACGTTCGAATCTCCCACGTCATGCTCACGTCACGTTCGTATCTCCCACGTCACACCCACGTCACGTTCGAATCACCCACGTCACGCTCACGTCACGTTCGAATCACCCACGTCACGTTCGAATCTACCACTTCACACCCACGTCACGTTCGAATCTCCCACGTCACACCCACGTCACGTTCGAATCACCCATGTCACGCCCACGTCACGTTCGAATCACCCACGACACACCCACGTCACGTTCGAATCGCCCACATCACACCCACGTCACGTTCGAAACAACCACGCCACACCCACGTCACGTTCGAATCTCCCACGTCACGCCCACGTCACGTTCGAATCTCCCACGTCACGTCCAGGTCACGTTCGAAACATCCACGTCACGCCCACGTCACGTTCGAATTTCCCACGTCACACCCACGTCACGTTCGAATCAGCCACGTCACGCCCACGTCACGTTCGAATCACCCACGACACACCCACGTCACACCCATTTCACGTTCGAATTTCCCACGTCACGCTCACGTCACGTTCGAATCTCCACCGTCATGCTCACGTCACGTTCGTATCTCCCACGTCACGCTCACGTCACGTTCGAAACTACCACTTCACGCTCACGTCACGTTCGAATCACCCACGTCACGTTCGAATCTCCCACGTCACACCCACGTCACGTTCGAATCATCCACGTCACGCCCACGTCACGTTCGAATCACCCACGACACACCCACGTCACACCCACTTCACGTTCGAATTTCCACGTCACGCTCACGTCACGTTCGAATCTCCCACGTCATGCTCACGTCACGTTCGTATCTCCCACGTCACACCCACGTCACGTTCGAATCACCCACGTCACGCTCACGTCACGTTCGAATCACCCACGTCACGTTCGAATCTACCACTTCACACCCACGTCACGTTCGAATCTCCCACGTCACACCCACGTCACGTTCGAATCTCCCACGTCACGCCCATGTCACCTTCGAATCACCCACGTCACACCCACGTCACGTTCGAATCACCACGTCACACCCACGCCACGTTCGAATCTCCCACGTCACGCCCATGTCACCTTCGAATCACCCACGTCACACCCACGTCACGTTCGAATCTCCCACGTCACGCCCACGTCACGTTCGAATGTCTCACGTCACACCCAAGTCACGTTCGAATATCCCACGTCACACCCACTTCACACCCATGTCACGTTCGAATCTCCCTCGTCACACCCACGTCACGTTCGAATGTCTCCCGTCACACCCACGTCACGTTCGAATCTCCCACGTCACGCCCATTCACACCCACGTCACGTTCGAATCTCCCACGTCACACCCACGTCACGTTCGAATCTCCCACGTCACGCCCACGTCACGTTCGAATCACCCACGTCACACCCACGTCACGTTCGAATCTCCCACGTCACGTTCGAATCTCCCACTTCACATCCACGTCACGTTCGAATCTCCCACGTCACGCCCATGTCACCTTCGAATCACCCACGACACACCCACGTCACGTTCGAATCACCCACGTCACGTTCGAATCTCCCACTTCACGCTCACGTCACGTTCGAATCTACCACGTCACGTTCGAATCTCCCACTTCACACCCACGTCACGTTCGAATCTCCCACGTCACACCCACGTCACTTTCGAATCTCCCACGTCACGCCCATGTCACCTTCGAATCACCCACGTCACACCCACGTCACGTTCGAATCACCCACGACACACCCACGTCACGTTCGAATCACCCATGTCACGCCCACGTCACGTTCGAATATCCCACGTCACACCCACGTCACGTTCGAATCTCCCACGTCACGCCCACGTCACGTTCGAATCTCCCACGTCACGTCCAGGTCACGTTCGAAACATCCACGTCACGCCCACGTCACGTTCGAATTTCCCACGTCACACCCACGTCACGTTCGAATCAGCCACGTCACGCCCACGTTACGTTCGAATCTCCCACGTCACGTTCGAATCTCCCACGTCACACCCACGTCACGTTCTAATCATCCACGTCACGCCCACGTCACGTTCGAATCACCCACGACACACCCACGTCACACCCACTTCACGTTCGAATTTCCCACGTCACGCTCACGTCACGTTCGAATCTCCCACGTCATGCTCACGTCACGTTCGTATCTCCCACGTCACACCCACGTCACGTTCGAATCACCCACGTCACGCTCACGTCACGTTCGAATCACCCACGTCACGTTCGAATCTACCACTTCACACCCACGTCACGTTCGAATCTCCCACGTCACACCCACGTCACGTTCGAATCACCCATGTCACGCCCACGTCACGTTCGAATCACCCACGACACACCCACGTCACGTTCGAATCGCCCACATCACACCCACGTCACGTTCGAAACAACCACGCCACACCCACGTCACGTTCGAATCTCCCACGTCACGCCCACGTCACGTTCGAATCTCCCACGTCACGTCCAGGTCACGTTCGAAACATCCACTTCACGCCCACGTCACGTTCGAATTTCACACGTCACACCCACGTCACGTTCGAATCAGCCACGTCACGCCCACGTCACGTTCGAATCACCCACGACACACCCACGTCACACCCACTTCACGTTCGAATTTCCCACGTCACGCTCACGTCACGTTCGTATCTCCCACGTCACGCTCACGTCACGTTCGAAACTACCACTTCACGCTCACGTCACGTTCGAATCACCCACGTCACGTTCGAATCTCCCACGTCACGTTCGAATCTCCCACGTCACGCCCACGTCACGTTCGAATCTCCCACGTCACGACCACGTCAGGTTCGAATCACCCACGTCACACCCACGTCACGTTCGATTCAGCCACGTCACACCCACGTCACGTTCGAATCTCCCACGTCACGCCCACGTCACGTTCGAATCTCCCACGTCACGTCCAGGTCACGTTCGAAACATCCACGTCACGCCCACGTCACGTTCGAATTTCCCACGTCACACCCACGTCACGTTCGAATCAGCCACGTCACGCCCAAGTTACGTTCGAATCTCCCACGTCACGTTCGAATCTCCCACGTCACACCCACGTCACGTTCTAATCATCCACGTCACGCCCACGTCACGTTCGAATCACCCACGACACACCCACGTCACACCCACTTCACGTTCGAATTTCCCACGTCACGCTCACGTCACGTTCGAATCTCCCACGTCATGCTCACGTCACGTTCGTATCTCCCACGTCACACCCACGTCACGTTCGAATCACCCACGTCACGCTCACGTCACGTTCGAATCACCCACGTCACGTTCGAATCTACCACTTCACACCCACGTCACGTTCGAATCTCCCACGTCACACCCACGTCACGTTCGAATCACCCATGTCACGCCCACGTCACGTTCGAATCACCCACGACACACCCACGTCACGTTCGAATCGCCCACATCACACCCACGTCACGTTCGAAACAACCACGCCACACCCACGTCACGTTCGAATCTCCCACGTCACGCCCACGTCACGTTCGAATCTCCCACGTCACGTCCAGGTCACGTTCGAAACATCCACGTCACGCCCACGTCACGTTCGAATTTCCCACGTCACACCCACGTCACGTTCGAATCAGCCACGTCACGCCCACGTCACGTTCGAATCACCCACGACACACCCACGTCACACCCATTTCACGTTCGAATTTCCCACGTCACGCTCACGTCACGTTCGAATCTCCACCGTCATGCTCACGTCACGTTCGTATCTCCCACGTCACGCTCACGTCACGTTCGAAACTACCACTTCACGCTCACGTCACGTTCGAATCACCCACGTCACGTTCGAATCTCCCACGTCACACCCACGTCACGTTCGAATCATCCACGTCACGCCCACGTCACGTTCGAATCACCCACGACACACCCACGTCACACCCACTTCACGTTCGAATTTCCACGTCACGCTCACGTCACGTTCGAATCTCCCACGTCATGCTCACGTCACGTTCGTATCTCCCACGTCACACCCACGTCACGTTCGAATCACCCACGTCACGCTCACGTCACGTTCGAATCACCCACGTCACGTTCGAATCTACCACTTCACACCCACGTCACGTTCGAATCTCCCACGTCACACCCACGTCACGTTCGAATCTCCCACGTCACGCCCATGTCACCTTCGAATCACCCACGTCACACCCACGTCACGTTCGAATCACCACGTCACACCCACGCCACGTTCGAATCTCCCACGTCACGCCCATGTCACCTTCGAATCACCCACGTCACACCCACGTCACGTTCGAATCTCCCACGTCACGCCCACGTCACGTTCGAATGTCTCACGTCACACCCAAGTCACGTTCGAATATCCCACGTCACACCCACTTCACACCCATGTCACGTTCGAATCTCCCTCGTCACACCCACGTCACGTTCGAATGTCTCCCGTCACACCCACGTCACGTTCGAATCTCCCACGTCACGCCCATTCACACCCACGTCACGTTCGAATCTCCCACGTCACACCCACGTCACGTTCGAATCTCCCACGTCACGCCCACGTCACGTTCGAATCACCCACGTCACACCCACGTCACGTTCGAATCTCCCACGTCACGTTCGAATCTCCCACTTCACATCCACGTCACGTTCGAATCTCCCACGTCACGCCCATGTCACCTTCGAATCACCCACGACACACCCACGTCACGTTCGAATCACCCACGTCACGTTCGAATCTCCCACTTCACGCTCACGTCACGTTCGAATCTACCACGTCACGTTCGAATCTCCCACTTCACACCCACGTCACGTTCGAATCTCCCACGTCACACCCACGTCACTTTCGAATCTCCCACGTCACGCCCATGTCACCTTCGAATCACCCACGTCACACCCACGTCACGTTCGAATCACCCACGACACACCCACGTCACGTTCGAATCACCCATGTCACGCCCACGTCACGTTCGAATATCCCACGTCACACCCACGTCACGTTCGAATCTCCCACGTCACGCCCACGTCACGTTCGAATCTCCCACGTCACGTCCAGGTCACGTTCGAAACATCCACGTCACGCCCACGTCACGTTCGAATTTCCCACGTCACACCCACGTCACGTTCGAATCAGCCACGTCACGCCCACGTTACGTTCGAATCTCCCACGTCACGTTCGAATCTCCCACGTCACACCCACGTCACGTTCTAATCATCCACGTCACGCCCACGTCACGTTCGAATCACCCACGACACACCCACGTCACACCCACTTCACGTTCGAATTTCCCACGTCACGCTCACGTCACGTTCGAATCTCCCACGTCATGCTCACGTCACGTTCGTATCTCCCACGTCACACCCACGTCACGTTCGAATCACCCACGTCACGCTCACGTCACGTTCGAATCACCCACGTCACGTTCGAATCTACCACTTCACACCCACGTCACGTTCGAATCTCCCACGTCACACCCACGTCACGTTCGAATCACCCATGTCACGCCCACGTCACGTTCGAATCACCCACGACACACCCACGTCACGTTCGAATCGCCCACATCACACCCACGTCACGTTCGAAACAACCACGCCACACCCACGTCACGTTCGAATCTCCCACGTCACGCCCACGTCACGTTCGAATCTCCCACGTCACGTCCAGGTCACGTTCGAAACATCCACTTCACGCCCACGTCACGTTCGAATTTCACACGTCACACCCACGTCACGTTCGAATCAGCCACGTCACGCCCACGTCACGTTCGAATCACCCACGACACACCCACGTCACACCCACTTCACGTTCGAATTTCCCACGTCACGCTCACGTCACGTTCGTATCTCCCACGTCACGCTCACGTCACGTTCGAAACTACCACTTCACGCTCACGTCACGTTCGAATCACCCACGTCACGTTCGAATCTCCCACGTCACGTTCGAATCTCCCACGTCACGCCCACGTCACGTTCGAATCTCCCACGTCACGACCACGTCAGGTTCGAATCACCCACGTCACACCCACGTCACGTTCGATTCAGCCACGTCACACCCACGTCACGTTCGAATCTCCCACGTCACGCCCACGTCACGTTCGAATCTCCCACGTCACGTCCAGGTCACGTTCGAAACATCCACGTCACGCCCACGTCACGTTCGAATTTCCCACGTCACACCCACGTCACGTTCGAATCAGCCACGTCACGCCCAAGTTACGTTCGAATCTCCCACGTCACGTTCGAATCTCCCACGTCACACCCACGTCACGT
The DNA here is from genome assembly GCF_036417845.1 of Apteryx mantelli. NCBI lineage: Eukaryota > Metazoa > Chordata > Aves > Apterygiformes > Apterygidae > Apteryx > Apteryx mantelli. The sequence goes on along the minus strand of NW_027118494.1, from coordinate 196,894 downwards.
TCTAATCATCCACGTCACGCCCACGTCACGTTCGAATCACCCACGACACACCCACGTCACACCCACTTCACGTTCGAATTTCCCACGTCACGCTCACGTCACGTTCGAATCTCCCACGTCATGCTCACGTCACGTTCGTATCTCCCACGTCACACCCACGTCACGTTCGAATCACCCACGTCACGCTCACGTCACGTTCGAATCACCCACGTCACGTTCGAATCTACCACTTCACACCCACGTCACGTTCGAATCTCCCACGTCACACCCACGTCACGTTCGAATCACCCATGTCACGCCCACGTCACGTTCGAATCACCCACGACACACCCACGTCACGTTCGAATCGCCCACATCACACCCACGTCACGTTCGAAACAACCACGCCACACCCACGTCACGTTCGAATCTCCCACGTCACGCCCACGTCACGTTCGAATCTCCCACGTCACGTCCAGGTCACGTTCGAAACATCCACGTCACGCCCACGTCACGTTCGAATTTCCCACGTCACACCCACGTCACGTTCGAATCAGCCACGTCACGCCCACGTCACGTTCGAATCACCCACGACACACCCACGTCACACCCATTTCACGTTCGAATTTCCCACGTCACGCTCACGTCACGTTCGAATCTCCACCGTCATGCTCACGTCACGTTCGTATCTCCCACGTCACGCTCACGTCACGTTCGAAACTACCACTTCACGCTCACGTCACGTTCGAATCACCCACGTCACGTTCGAATCTCCCACGTCACACCCACGTCACGTTCGAATCATCCACGTCACGCCCACGTCACGTTCGAATCACCCACGACACACCCACGTCACACCCACTTCACGTTCGAATTTCCACGTCACGCTCACGTCACGTTCGAATCTCCCACGTCATGCTCACGTCACGTTCGTATCTCCCACGTCACACCCACGTCACGTTCGAATCACCCACGTCACGCTCACGTCACGTTCGAATCACCCACGTCACGTTCGAATCTACCACTTCACACCCACGTCACGTTCGAATCTCCCACGTCACACCCACGTCACGTTCGAATCTCCCACGTCACGCCCATGTCACCTTCGAATCACCCACGTCACACCCACGTCACGTTCGAATCACCACGTCACACCCACGCCACGTTCGAATCTCCCACGTCACGCCCATGTCACCTTCGAATCACCCACGTCACACCCACGTCACGTTCGAATTTCCCACGTCACGCCAACGTCACGTTCGAATCTCCCACGTCACACCCACCTCGCCTTCGAAGCACATATCGAACAACCATGCTCCTGCCTTGCAACAGCCTCACAGTGCTAGTGCCAAGGTGTGAGGACAGCTGGTGTAGGCTTGCGGAGGGGAGGCAAGGGAGCCGGGCACTCGTGGTGGGGGCTGTCCTAGGCATGCGGAGGCAAGCTCTGCCTTCCCAGTGCTCTTGCCTCTGAGCCCTGCTTGGTGGGGGAGCCTTGAAGCAGGGTGGCACACCCACGCCAATTTCGAACCACCCAGGTCACGTTCGAATGTCTCACGTCACACCCACGTCACGTTCGAATCACCCACGTCACACCCACGTCACACCCACGTCACGTTCTAATCACCCACGTCACGCCCACGTCACGTTCGAATCACCCACGTCACGCCAACGTCACGTTCGAATCACCCACGTCACACCCACGTCACACCCACGTCACGTTCTAATCACCCACGTCACGTTCGAATCACCCACGTCACACCCACGTCACGTTCGAATCTCCCACGTCACGCCCACGTCACGTTCGAATCTCCCACGTCACGACCACGTCAGGTTCGAATCACCCACGTCACACCCACGTCACGTTCGAATCACCCACGTCACACCCACGTTACGTTCGAATCTCCCACGTCACACCCACGTCACGTTCGAATGTCTCACCTCACACCCACGTCACGTTCGAATCTCCCACGTCACGCCCAAGTCACGTTCGAATGTCTCACGTCACACGCACGTCACGTTCGATTCTCCCACGTCACGCCCACGTCACACCCACGTCACGTTCGAATATCCCACGTCACACCCACTTCACACCCATGTCACGTTCGAATCTCCCTCGTCACACCCACGTCACGTTCGAATGTCTCCCGTCACACCCACGTCACGTTCGAATCTCCCACGTCACGCCCATTCACACCCACGTCACGTTCGAATCTCCCACGTCACACCCACGTCACGTTCGAATCTCCCACGTCACGCCCACGTCACGTTCGAATCACCCACGTCACACCCACGTCACGTTCGAATCTCCCACGTCACGTTCGAATCTCCCACTTCACATCCACGTCACGTTCGAATCACCCACGTCACACCCACGTCACGTTCGAATCTCCCACGTCACGCCCATGTCACCTTCGAATCACCCACGTCACACCCACGTCACGTTCGAATCACCCACGACACACCCACGTCACGTTCGAATCACCCACGTCACGTTCGAATCTCCCACTTCACGCTCACGTCACGTTCGAATCTACCACGTCACGTTCGAATCTCCCACTTCACATCCACGTCACGTTCGAATCTCCCACGTCACACCCACGTCACTTTCGAATCTCCCACGTCACGCCCATGTCACCTTCGAATCACCCACGTCACACCCACGTCACGTTCGAATCACCCACGACACACCCACGTCACGTTCGAATCACCCATGTCACGCCCACGTCACGTTCGATTCACCCACGTCACACCCACGTCACGTTCGAATCTCCCACGTCACGCCCACGTCACGTTCGAATCTCCCACGTCACGTCCAGGTCACGTTCGAAACATCCACGTCACGCCCACGTCACGTTCGAATTTCCCACGTCACACCCACGTCACGTTCGAATCACCCACGTCACGTTCGAATCTCCCACTTCACGCTCACGTCACGTTCGAATCTACCACGTCACGTTCGAATCTCCCACTTCACACCCACGTCACGTTCGAATCTCCCACGTCACACCCACGTCACTTTCGAATCTCCCACGTCACGCCCATGTCACCTTCGAATCACCCACGTCACACCCACGTCACGTTCGAATCACCCACGACACACCCACGTCACGTTCGAATCACCCATGTCACGCCCACGTCACGTTCGATTCACCCACGTCACACCCACGTCACGTTCGAATCTCCCACGTCACGCCCACGTCACGTTCGAATCTCCCACGTCACGTCCAGGTCACGTTCGAAACATCCACGTCACGCCCACGTCACGTTCGAATTTCCCACGTCACACCCACGTCACGTTCGAATCAGCCACGTCACGCCCACGTTACGTTCGAATCTCCCACGTCACGTTCGAATCTCCCACGTCACACCCACGTCACGTTCTAATCATCCACGTCACGCCCACGTCACGTTCGAATCACCCACGACACACCCACGTCACACCCACTTCACGTTCGAATTTCCCACGTCACGCTCACGTCACGTTCGAATCTCCCACGTCATGCTCACGTCACGTTCGTATCTCCCACGTCACACCCACGTCACGTTCGAATCACCCACGTCACGCTCACGTCACGTTCGAATCACCCACGTCACGTTCGAATCTACCACTTCACACCCACGTCACGTTCGAATCTCCCACGTCACACCCACGTCACGTTCGAATCACCCATGTCACGCCCACGTCACGTTCGAATCACCCACGACACACCCACGTCACGTTCGAATCGCCCACATCACACCCACGTCACGTTCGAAACAACCACGCCACACCCACGTCACGTTCGAATCTCCCACGTCACGCCCACGTCACGTTCGAATCTCCCACGTCACGTCCAGGTCACGTTCGAAACATCCACTTCACGCCCACGTCACGTTCGAATTTCACACGTCACACCCACGTCACGTTCGAATCAGCCACGTCACGCCCACGTCACGTTCGAATCACCCACGACACACCCACGTCACACCCACTTCACGTTCGAATTTCCCACGTCACGCTCACGTCACGTTCGTATCTCCCACGTCACGCTCACGTCACGTTCGAAACTACCACTTCACGCTCACGTCACGTTCGAATCACCCACGTCACGTTCGAATCTCCCACGTCACGTTCGAATCTCCCACGTCACGCCCACGTCACGTTCGAATCTCCCACGTCACGACCACGTCAGGTTCGAATCACCCACGTCACACCCACGTCACGTTCGATTCACCCACGTCACACCCACGTCACGTTCGAATCTCCCACGTCACGCCCACGTCACGTTCGAATCTCCCACGTCACGTCCAGGTCACGTTCGAAACATCCACGTCACGCCCACGTCACGTTCGAATTTCCCACGTCACACCCACGTCACGTTCGAATCAGCCACGTCACGCCCACGTTACGTTCGAATCTCCCACGTCACGTTCGAATCTCCCACGTCACACCCACGTCACGTTCTAATCATCCACGTCACGCCCACGTCACGTTCGAATCACCCACGACACACCCACGTCACACCCACTTCACGTTCGAATTTCCCACGTCACGCTCACGTCACGTTCGAATCTCCCACGTCATGCTCACGTCACGTTCGTATCTCCCACGTCACACCCACGTCACGTTCGAATCACCCACGTCACGCTCACGTCACGTTCGAATCACCCACGTCACGTTCGAATCTACCACTTCACACCCACGTCACGTTCGAATCTCCCACGTCACACCCACGTCACGTTCGAATCACCCATGTCACGCCCACGTCACGTTCGAATCACCCACGACACACCCACGTCACGTTCGAATCGCCCACATCACACCCACGTCACGTTCGAAACAACCACGCCACACCCACGTCACGTTCGAATCTCCCACGTCACGCCCACGTCACGTTCGAATCTCCCACGTCACGTCCAGGTCACGTTCGAAACATCCACGTCACGCCCACGTCACGTTCGAATTTCCCACGTCACACCCACGTCACGTTCGAATCAGCCACGTCACGCCCACGTCACGTTCGAATCACCCACGACACACCCACGTCACACCCATTTCACGTTCGAATTTCCCACGTCACGCTCACGTCACGTTCGAATCTCCACCGTCATGCTCACGTCACGTTCGTATCTCCCACGTCACGCTCACGTCACGTTCGAAACTACCACTTCACGCTCACGTCACGTTCGAATCACCCACGTCACGTTCGAATCTCCCACGTCACACCCACGTCACGTTCGAATCATCCACGTCACGCCCACGTCACGTTCGAATCACCCACGACACACCCACGTCACACCCACTTCACGTTCGAATTTCCACGTCACGCTCACGTCACGTTCGAATCTCCCACGTCATGCTCACGTCACGTTCGTATCTCCCACGTCACACCCACGTCACGTTCGAATCACCCACGTCACGCTCACGTCACGTTCGAATCACCCACGTCACGTTCGAATCTACCACTTCACACCCACGTCACGTTCGAATCTCCCACGTCACACCCACGTCACGTTCGAATCTCCCACGTCACGCCCATGTCACCTTCGAATCACCCACGTCACACCCACGTCACGTTCGAATCACCACGTCACACCCACGCCACGTTCGAATCTCCCACGTCACGCCCATGTCACCTTCGAATCACCCACGTCACACCCACGTCACGTTCGAATCTCCCACGTCACGCCCACGTCACGTTCGAATGTCTCACGTCACACCCAAGTCACGTTCGAATATCCCACGTCACACCCACTTCACACCCATGTCACGTTCGAATCTCCCTCGTCACACCCACGTCACGTTCGAATGTCTCCCGTCACACCCACGTCACGTTCGAATCTCCCACGTCACGCCCATTCACACCCACGTCACGTTCGAATCTCCCACGTCACACCCACGTCACGTTCGAATCTCCCACGTCACGCCCACGTCACGTTCGAATCACCCACGTCACACCCACGTCACGTTCGAATCTCCCACGTCACGTTCGAATCTCCCACTTCACATCCACGTCACGTTCGAATCTCCCACGTCACGCCCATGTCACCTTCGAATCACCCACGACACACCCACGTCACGTTCGAATCACCCACGTCACGTTCGAATCTCCCACTTCACGCTCACGTCACGTTCGAATCTACCACGTCACGTTCGAATCTCCCACTTCACACCCACGTCACGTTCGAATCTCCCACGTCACACCCACGTCACTTTCGAATCTCCCACGTCACGCCCATGTCACCTTCGAATCACCCACGTCACACCCACGTCACGTTCGAATCACCCACGACACACCCACGTCACGTTCGAATCACCCATGTCACGCCCACGTCACGTTCGATTCACCCACGTCACACCCACGTCACGTTCGAATCTCCCACGTCACGCCCACGTCACGTTCGAATCTCCCACGTCACGTCCAGGTCACGTTCGAAACATCCACGTCACGCCCACGTCACGTTCGAATTTCCCACGTCACACCCACGTCACGTTCGAATCAGCCACGTCACGCCCACGTTACGTTCGAATCTCCCACGTCACGTTCGAATCTCCCACGTCACACCCACGTCACGTTCTAATCATCCACGTCACGCCCACGTCACGTTCGAATCACCCACGACACACCCACGTCACACCCACTTCACGTTCGAATTTCCCACGTCACGCTCACGTCACGTTCGAATCTCCCACGTCATGCTCACGTCACGTTCGTATCTCCCACGTCACACCCACGTCACGTTCGAATCACCCACGTCACGCTCACGTCACGTTCGAATCACCCACGTCACGTTCGAATCTACCACTTCACACCCACGTCACGTTCGAATCTCCCACGTCACACCCACGTCACGTTCGAATCACCCATGTCACGCCCACGTCACGTTCGAATCACCCACGACACACCCACGTCACGTTCGAATCGCCCACATCACACCCACGTCACGTTCGAAACAACCACGCCACACCCACGTCACGTTCGAATCTCCCACGTCACGCCCACGTCACGTTCGAATCTCCCACGTCACGTCCAGGTCACGTTCGAAACATCCACTTCACGCCCACGTCACGTTCGAATTTCACACGTCACACCCACGTCACGTTCGAATCAGCCACGTCACGCCCACGTCACGTTCGAATCACCCACGACACACCCACGTCACACCCACTTCACGTTCGAATTTCCCACGTCACGCTCACGTCACGTTCGTATCTCCCACGTCACGCTCACGTCACGTTCGAAACTACCACTTCACGCTCACGTCACGTTCGAATCACCCACGTCACGTTCGAATCTCCCACGTCACGTTCGAATCTCCCACGTCACGCCCACGTCACGTTCGAATCTCCCACGTCACGACCACGTCAGGTTCGAATCACCCACGTCACACCCACGTCACGTTCGATTCAGCCACGTCACACCCACGTCACGTTCGAATCTCCCACGTCACGCCCACGTCACGTTCGAATCTCCCACGTCACGTCCAGGTCACGTTCGAAACATCCACGTCACGCCCACGTCACGTTCGAATTTCCCACGTCACACCCACGTCACGTTCGAATCAGCCACGTCACGCCCAAGTTACGTTCGAATCTCCCACGTCACGTTCGAATCTCCCACGTCACACCCACGTCACGTTCTAATCATCCACGTCACGCCCACGTCACGTTCGAATCACCCACGACACACCCACGTCACACCCACTTCACGTTCGAATTTCCCACGTCACGCTCACGTCACGTTCGAATCTCCCACGTCATGCTCACGTCACGTTCGTATCTCCCACGTCACACCCACGTCACGTTCGAATCACCCACGTCACGCTCACGTCACGTTCGAATCACCCACGTCACGTTCGAATCTACCACTTCACACCCACGTCACGTTCGAATCTCCCACGTCACACCCACGTCACGTTCGAATCACCCATGTCACGCCCACGTCACGTTCGAATCACCCACGACACACCCACGTCACGTTCGAATCGCCCACATCACACCCACGTCACGTTCGAAACAACCACGCCACACCCACGTCACGTTCGAATCTCCCACGTCACGCCCACGTCACGTTCGAATCTCCCACGTCACGTCCAGGTCACGTTCGAAACATCCACGTCACGCCCACGTCACGTTCGAATTTCCCACGTCACACCCACGTCACGTTCGAATCAGCCACGTCACGCCCACGTCACGTTCGAATCACCCACGACACACCCACGTCACACCCATTTCACGTTCGAATTTCCCACGTCACGCTCACGTCACGTTCGAATCTCCACCGTCATGCTCACGTCACGTTCGTATCTCCCACGTCACGCTCACGTCACGTTCGAAACTACCACTTCACGCTCACGTCACGTTCGAATCACCCACGTCACGTTCGAATCTCCCACGTCACACCCACGTCACGTTCGAATCATCCACGTCACGCCCACGTCACGTTCGAATCACCCACGACACACCCACGTCACACCCACTTCACGTTCGAATTTCCACGTCACGCTCACGTCACGTTCGAATCTCCCACGTCATGCTCACGTCACGTTCGTATCTCCCACGTCACACCCACGTCACGTTCGAATCACCCACGTCACGCTCACGTCACGTTCGAATCACCCACGTCACGTTCGAATCTACCACTTCACACCCACGTCACGTTCGAATCTCCCACGTCACACCCACGTCACGTTCGAATCTCCCACGTCACGCCCATGTCACCTTCGAATCACCCACGTCACACCCACGTCACGTTCGAATCACCACGTCACACCCACGCCACGTTCGAATCTCCCACGTCACGCCCATGTCACCTTCGAATCACCCACGTCACACCCACGTCACGTTCGAATTTCCCACGTCACGCCAACGTCACGTTCGAATCTCCCACGTCACACCCACCTCGCCTTCGAAGCACATATCAAACAACCATGATCCTGCCTTGCAACAGCCTCACAGTGCTAGTGCCAAGGTGTGAGGACAGCTGGTGTAGGCTTGCGGAGGGGAGGCAAGGGAGCCGGGCACTCGTGGTGGGGGCTGTCCTAGGCATGCGGAGGCAAGCTCTGCCTTCCCAGTGCTCTTGCCTCTGAGCCCTGCTTGGTGGGGGAGCCTTGAAGCAGGGTGGCACACCCACGCCAATTTCGAACCACCCAGGTCACGTTCGAATGTCTCACGTCACACCCACGTCACGTTCGAATCACCCACGTCACACCCACGTCACACCCACGTCACGTTCTAATCACCCACGTCACGCCCACGTCACGTTCGAATCACCCACGTCACGCCAACGTCACGTTCGAATCACCCACGTCACACCCACGTCACACCCACGTCACGTTCTAATCACCCACGTCACGTTCGAATCACCCACGTCACACCCACGTCACGTTCGAATCTCCCACGTCACGCCCACGTCACGTTCGAATCTCCCACGTCACGCCCACGTCACGTTCGAATCTCCCACGTCACGTCCAGGTCACGTTCGAAACATCCACTTCACGCCCACGTCACGTTCGAATTTCACACGTCACACCCACGTCACGTTCGAATCAGCCACGTCACGCCCACGTCACGTTCGAATCACCCACGACACACCCACGTCACACCCACTTCACGTTCGAATTTCCCACGTCACGCTCACGTCACGTTCGTATCTCCCACGTCACGCTCACGTCACGTTCGAAACTACCACTTCACGCTCACGTCACGTTCGAATCACCCACGTCACGTTCGAATCTCCCACGTCACGTTCGAATCTCCCACGTCACGCCCACGTCACGTTCGAATCTCCCACGTCACGACCACGTCAGGTTCGAATCACCCACGTCACACCCACGTCACGTTCGATTCAGCCACGTCACACCCACGTCACGTTCGAATCTCCCACGTCACGCCCACGTCACGTTCGAATCTCCCACGTCACGTCCAGGTCACGTTCGAAACATCCACGTCACGCCCACGTCACGTTCGAATTTCCCACGTCACACCCACGTCACGTTCGAATCAGCCACGTCACGCCCAAGTTACGTTCGAATCTCCCACGTCACGTTCGAATCTCCCACGTCACACCCACGTCACGTTCTAATCATCCACGTCACGCCCACGTCACGTTCGAATCACCCACGACACACCCACGTCACACCCACTTCACGTTCGAATTTCCCACGTCACGCTCACGTCACGTTCGAATCTCCCACGTCATGCTCACGTCACGTTCGTATCTCCCACGTCACACCCACGTCACGTTCGAATCACCCACGTCACGCTCACGTCACGTTCGAATCACCCACGTCACGTTCGAATCTACCACTTCACACCCACGTCACGTTCGAATCTCCCACGTCACACCCACGTCACGTTCGAATCACCCATGTCACGCCCACGTCACGTTCGAATCACCCACGACACACCCACGTCACGTTCGAATCGCCCACATCACACCCACGTCACGTTCGAAACAACCACGCCACACCCACGTCACGTTCGAATCTCCCACGTCACGCCCACGTCACGTTCGAATCTCCCACGTCACGTCCAGGTCACGTTCGAAACATCCACGTCACGCCCACGTCACGTTCGAATTTCCCACGTCACACCCACGTCACGTTCGAATCAGCCACGTCACGCCCACGTCACGTTCGAATCACCCACGACACACCCACGTCACACCCATTTCACGTTCGAATTTCCCACGTCACGCTCACGTCACGTTCGAATCTCCACCGTCATGCTCACGTCACGTTCGTATCTCCCACGTCACGCTCACGTCACGTTCGAAACTACCACTTCACGCTCACGTCACGTTCGAATCACCCACGTCACGTTCGAATCTCCCACGTCACACCCACGTCACGTTCGAATCATCCACGTCACGCCCACGTCACGTTCGAATCACCCACGACACACCCACGTCACACCCACTTCACGTTCGAATTTCCACGTCACGCTCACGTCACGTTCGAATCTCCCACGTCATGCTCACGTCACGTTCGTATCTCCCACGTCACACCCACGTCACGTTCGAATCACCCACGTCACGCTCACGTCACGTTCGAATCACCCACGTCACGTTCGAATCTACCACTTCACACCCACGTCACGTTCGAATCTCCCACGTCACACCCACGTCACGTTCGAATCTCCCACGTCACGCCCATGTCACCTTCGAATCACCCACGTCACACCCACGTCACGTTCGAATCACCACGTCACACCCACGCCACGTTCGAATCTCCCACGTCACGCCCATGTCACCTTCGAATCACCCACGTCACACCCACGTCACGTTCGAATTTCCCACGTCACGCCAACGTCACGTTCGAATCTCCCACGTCACACCCACCTCGCCTTCGAAGCACATATCAAACAACCATGATCCTGCCTTGCAACAGCCTCACAGTGCTAGTGCCAAGGTGTGAGGACAGCTGGTGTAGGCTTGCGGAGGGGAGGCAAGGGAGCCGGGCACTCGTGGTGGGGGCTGTCCTAGGCATGCGGAGGCAAGCTCTGCCTTCCCAGTGCTCTTGCCTCTGAGCCCTGCTTGGTGGGGGAGCCTTGAAGCAGGGTGGCACACCCACGCCAATTTCGAACCACCCAGGTCACGTTCGAATGTCTCACGTCACACCCACGTCACGTTCGAATCACCCACGTCACACCCACGTCACACCCACGTCACGTTCTAATCACCCACGTCACGCCCACGTCACGTTCGAATCACCCACGTCACGCCAACGTCACGTTCGAATCACCCACGTCACACCCACGTCACACCCACGTCACGTTCTAATCACCCACGTCACGTTCGAATCACCCACGTCACACCCACGTCACGTTCGAATCTCCCACGTCACGCCCACGTCACGTTCGAATCTCCCACGTCACGACCACGTCAGGTTCGAATCACCCACGTCACACCCACGTCACGTTCGAATCACCCACGTCACACCCACGTTACGTTCGAATCTCCCACGTCACACCCACGTCACGTTCGAATGTCTCACCTCACACCCACGTCACGTTCGAATCTCCCACGTCACGCCCAAGTCACGTTCGAATGTCTCACGTCACACGCACGTCACGTTCGATTCTCCCACGTCACGCCCACGTCACACCCACGTCACGTTCGAATATCCCACGTCACACCCACTTCACACCCATGTCACGTTCGAATCTCCCTCGTCACACCCACGTCACGTTCGAATGTCTCCCGTCACACCCACGTCACGTTCGAATCTCCCACGTCACGCCCATTCACACCCACGTCACGTTCGAATCTCCCACGTCACACCCACGTCACGTTCGAATCTCCCACGTCACGCCCACGTCACGTTCGAATCACCCACGTCACACCCACGTCACGTTCGAATCTCCCACGTCACGTTCGAATCTCCCACTTCACATCCACGTCACGTTCGAATCACCCACGTCACACCCACGTCACGTTCGAATCTCCCACGTCACGCCCATGTCACCTTCGAATCACCCACGTCACACCCACGTCACGTTCGAATCACCCACGACACACCCACGTCACGTTCGAATCACCCACGTCACGTTCGAATCTCCCACTTCACGCTCACGTCACGTTCGAATCTACCACGTCACGTTCGAATCTCCCACTTCACATCCACGTCACGTTCGAATCTCCCACGTCACACCCACGTCACTTTCGAATCTCCCACGTCACGCCCATGTCACCTTCGAATCACCCACGTCACACCCACGTCACGTTCGAATCACCCACGACACACCCACGTCACGTTCGAATCACCCATGTCACGCCCACGTCACGTTCGATTCACCCACGTCACACCCACGTCACGTTCGAATCTCCCACGTCACGCCCACGTCACGTTCGAATCTCCCACGTCACGTCCAGGTCACGTTCGAAACATCCACGTCACGCCCACGTCACGTTCGAATTTCCCACGTCACACCCACGTCACGTTCGAATCAGCCACGTCACGCCCACGTCACGTTCGAATCACCCACGACACACCCACGTCACACCCACTTCACGTTCGAATTTCCCACGTCACGCTCACGTCACGTTCGTATCTCCCACGTCACGCTCACGTCACGTTCGAAACTACCACTTCACGCTCACGTCACGTTCGAATCACCCACGTCACGTTCGAATCTCCCACGTCACGTTCGAATCTCCCACGTCACACCCACGTCACGTTCGAATCATCCACGTCACGCCCACGTCACGTTCGAATCACCCACGACACACCCACGTCACACCCACTTCACGTTCGAATTTCCACGTCACGCTCACGTCACGTTCGAATCTCCCACGTCATGCTCACGTCACGTTCGTATCTCCCACGTCACACCCACGTCACGTTCGAATCACCCACGTCACGCTCACGTCACGTTCGAATCACCCACGTCACGTTCGAATCTACCACTTCACACCCACGTCACGTTCGAATCTCCCACGTCACACCCACGTCACGTTCGAATCTCCCACGTCACGCCCATGTCACCTTCGAATCACCCACGTCACACCCACGTCACGTTCGAATCACCACGTCACACCCACGCCACGTTCGAATCTCCCACGTCACGCCCATGTCACCTTCGAATCACCCACGTCACACCCACGTCACGTTCGAATTTCCCACGTCACGCCAACGTCACGTTCGAATCTCCCACGTCACACCCACCTCGCCTTCGAAGCACATATCGAACAACCATGCTCCTGCCTTGCAACAGCCTCACAGTGCTAGTGCCAAGGTGTGAGGACAGCTGGTGTAGGCTTGCGGAGGGGAGGCAAGGGAGCCGGGCACTCGTGGTGGGGGCTGTCCTAGGCATGCGGAGGCAAGCTCTGCCTTCCCAGTGCTCTTGCCTCTGAGCCCTGCTTGGTGGGGGAGCCTTGAAGCAGGGCGGCACACCCACGCCAATTTCGAACCACCCAGGTCACGTTCGAATCACCCACGTCACACCCCCGTCACGTTCGAATCTCCCACGCCACGCCCACGTCACGTTCGAATCACCCACGTCACGTTCGAATCTCCCACTTCACGCTCACGTCACGTTCGAATCTACCACTTCACGCTCACGTCACGTTCGAATCTCCCAAGTCACGTTCGAATCTCCCACTTCACACTCACGTCACGTTCGAATCTACCACTTCACGCTCACGTCACGTTCGAATCTCCCACGTCACGTTCGAATCTCCCACGTCACACCCACGTCACTTTCGAATCTCCCACGTCACGCCCATGTCACCTTCGAATCACCCTCGTCACATCCACGTCACGTTCGAATCACCCACGACACACCCACGTCACGTTCGAATCACCCACGTCACGTTCGAATCACCCACGACACACCCACGTCACGTTCGAATCGCCCAGGCCACGCCCACGTCACGTTCCAAATACCCACGTCACGCCCACGTCACGTTCGAATCACCCACGTCACGCCCACGTCACGTTCGAATCTCCCACGCCACACCCACGTCACGTTCGATTCAGCCACGTCACGTTCGAATCTCCCACTTCACACTCGCGTCACGTTCGAATAACCCACGTCACGTACGAATCTCCCACGTCACGCCCACGTCACGTTCGAATCTCCCACGTCACGTTCGAATCTCCCACGTCACACCCACGTCACGTTCGAATTTCCCACGTCACGCCCACGTCACGTTCGAATTTCCGACGTCACGCCAAGGTCACGTTCGTATCACCCACGTCACAGCCACGTCACGTTCGAATCACCCACGTCACGCCCACGTCAGGTTCGAATTTTCCACGTCACACCCACGTCACGTTCGAATCTCCCACGTCACGCCCACGTCACGTTCGAATCTCCCACGTCACGTTCGAATCTACCACTTCACACCCACGTCACGTTCGAATCTCCCACGTCACACCCACGTCACGTTCGAATCACCCACGACACACCAACGTCACGTTCGAATCTCCCACGTCACGTTCGAAACTCCCACGTCACGTTCGAATCACCCACGTCACACCCACGTCATTTTCGAATAACCCACGTCACGTTGGAATCTCCCACGTCACGTTCGAATCTCCCACGTCACGTTCGAATCTCCCACGTCACGTTCGAATCTCCCACGTCACACCCACGTCACACCCACTTCACGTTCGAATTTCCCACATAACGCTCACGTCACGTTCGAATCTCCCACGTCACACCCACGTCACGTTCGAATCACCCACGTCACGCTCACGTCACGTTCGAATCACCCACGTCACGCTCACGTCACGTTCGAATCTCCCACGTCACGTTCGAATCTACCACTTCACACCCACGTCACGTTCGAATCTCCCACGTCACACCCACGTCACGTTCGAATCACCCACGACACACCAACGTCACGTTCGAATCGCCCACGTCACACCCACGTCACGTTCGAAACAACCACGCCACACCCACGTCACGTTCGAATCTCCCACGTCACGCCCACGTCACGTTCGAATCACCCACGTCACACCCACGTCACGTTCGAATCACCCACGTCACGCTCACGTCACGTTCGAATCACCCACGTCACGCTCACGTCACGTTCGAATCTCCCACGTCACGTTCGAATCTACCACTTCACACCCACGTCACGTTCGAATCTCCCACGTCACACCCACGTCACGTTCGAATCACCCACGACACACCAACGTCACGTTCGAATCTCCCACGTCACACCCACATCACGCTCGAATCACCCGCGTCACGTTCGAATCTCCCACTTCACGCTCACGTCACGTTCGAATCTCCCACGTCACGTTCGAATCTCCCACTTCACACTCACGTCGCGTTCGAGTCACCCACGTCACGCCCACGTCACGTTCGAATTTCCCACGTCACGCCCACGTCACGTTCGAATCACCCACGTCACCTTCGAATCTCCCGCGTCACACCCACGTCACGTTCGAATCTCCCACGTCACGCCCATGTCACCTTCGAATCTCCCACGACACACCCACGTCACGTTCGAATCTCCCACGTCACGTTCGAATCACCCACGTCACGCCCACGTCACGTTCGAATCACCCACGCGACGCCCACGTCACACCCACGTCACGTTAGAATCACCCACGTCACACCCACGTCACGTTCGAATCGCCCACATCACACCCACGTCACGTTCAAAACAACCACGCCACACCCACGTCACGTTCGAATCTCCCACGTCACGTCCACGTCACGTTCGAATCTCCCACGTCACACCCACGTCACGTTCGAATCATCTATGTCACGCCCACGTCACGTTCGAATTTCCCACGTCACGCTCACTTCACACCCTCGTCACGTTCGAATCTCCCACGTCACACCCACGTCACGTTCGAAACACTCACGTCACACCCACGTCACGTTCGAATCACCCACGACACACCCACGTCACGTTCGAATCGCCCACATCACACCCACGTCACGTTCAAAACAACCACGCCACACCCACGTCACGTTCGAATCTCCCACGTCACGTCCACGTCACGTTCGAATCTCCCACGTCACACCCACGTCACGTTCGAATCATCTATGTCACGCCCACGTCACGTTCGAATTTCCCACGTCACGCCCACGTCACACCCACGTCACGTTCGATTCTCCCACGTCACACCCACGTCACGTTCGAAACACTCACGTCACACCCACGTCACGTTCGAATCACCCACGTCACGCCCACGTCACGTTCGAAATACCCACGTCACGTCCACGTCACGTTCGAATCACCTACGTCACACCCACGTCACGTTCGAATCACCCACGTCACACCCACGTCACGTTCGAATCACCACGTCACACCCACGTCACGTTCGAATCTCCCACGTCACGCCCACGTCACGTTCGAATGTCTCACGTCACACGCACGTCACGTTCGATTCTCCCACGTCACACCCACGTCACACCCACGTCACGTTCGAATATCCCACGTCACACCCACTTCACACCCATGTCACGTTCGAATCTCCCTCGTCACACCCACGTCACGTTCGAATGTCTCCCGTCACACCCACGTCACGTTCGAATCTCCCACCTCACACCCACCTCGCCTTCGAAGCACATATGGAACAACCATGCTCCTGCCTTGCAACAGCCTCACAGTGCTAGTGCCAAGGTGTGAGGACAGCTGGTGTAGGCTTGCGGAGGGGAGGCAAGGGAGCCGGGCACTCGTGGTGGGGGCTGTCCTAGGCATGCGGAGGCAAGCTCTGCCTTCCCAGTGCTCTTGCCTCTGAGCCCTGCTTGGTGGGGGAGCCTTGAAGCAGGGCGGCACACCCACGCCATTTTCGAACCACCCACTTCACGTTCGAATCACCCATGTCACAGCCACGTCACGTTCGAATCTCCCACGTCACTCGCACGTCACGTTCGAATCACCCACGTCACACCCACATCACGTTCGAATCTCCCACGTCACGCCCACGTCACGTTCGAATCTCCCACGTCACGACCACGTCAGGTTCGAATCACCCACGTCACACCCACGTCACGTTCGATTCAGCCACGTCACACCCACGTCACGTTCGAATCTACCACGTCACGCCAACGTCACGTTCGAATCACCACGTCACGTTCGAATCACCGAGGTCACACCCATGTCACGTTCTAATCACCCACGTCACACGCACGTCACGTTCGAATCTCCCACATCACACCCATTCACACCCACGTAACGTTCGAATCACCCACGTCACGACCACGTCACGTTCGATTCTCCCACGTCACGCCCACGTCACGTTCGAATCACCCACGCGACGCCCACGTCACGTTCGAATATTCACCTCACACCCACGTCACGTTCGAATCTCCATCGTCACACCCACGTCACACCCACGTCACGTTCGAATCTCCTACGTCACACCCACGTAACGTTCGAATCTGCCACTACACGCCCACGTCACACCCACGTCACGTTAGAATCACCCACGTCACACACACGTCACGTTAGAATCACCCACGTCACACCCACGTCACGTTCGAAACTCCCACGTCACGCCCACGTCACGTTCGAATGTCTCACCTCACACCCACGTCACGTTCGAATCTCCCACGTCACGCCCAAGTCACGTTCGAATGTCTCACGTCACACGCACGTCACGTTCGAATCTCCCACGTCACGCCCACGTCACACCCACGTCACGTTCGAATCACCCACGCCACGCCCACGTAACGTTCGAATCTCCCACGTCACACCCACGTCACACCCACGTCACGTTCGAATGTCTCACCTCACACCCACGTCACGTTCGAATCTCCCACGTCACACACACGTCACCTTCGAATGTCTCACGTCACACCCACGTCACGTTCGAATCTCCCTCGTCACACCCACGTCACTCCCACGTCACGTTCGAATCTCCCACGTCACGCCCAAGTCACGTTCGAATCACCCACGTCACGCCCAAGTCACGTTCGAATCACCCACGCGACGCCCACGTCACGTTCGAATGTCTCACTTCACACCCAAGTCACGTTCGATTCTCCCACGTCACACCCACGTCACACCCACGTCACGTTCGATTCTCCCACCTCACACCCCCGTCACGTTCGAATCTCCCGGGTCACGCCCACGTCACACCCACGTCACGTTCGAATCTCCCACGTCACACCCATTCACACCCACGTCACGTTCGAATCACCCACGTCACGCCCACGTCACGTTCGAATCTCCCACGTCACACCCATTCACACCCACGTCACGTTCGAATCACCGAGGTCACACCCACGTCACGTTCGAATCTCCCACGTCACACCCATTCACACCCACGTCACGTTCGAATCACCCACGTCACACCCACGTCACGTTCGAATCTCCCTCGTCACACCCACGTCACATTCGAATGTCTCACGTCACACCCAGATCACGTTCGAATCTCCCAGGTCACACCCACGTCACTCGCACGTCACGTTCGAATCTCCCACGTCACACCCACGTCACGTTCGAATCTCCCACGTCACGCCCACGTCACACCCACGTAACGTTCGAATCACCCCCGTCACCTTCGAATCACCCACGTCACACCCACGTCACGTTCGAATCTCCCACGTCACACCCACGTCACACCCACGTCACACCCACGTCACGTTCGAATCTCCCACGGCACACCCACGTCACGTTCGAATCTCCATCGTCACACCCACGTCACACCCACGTCACGTTCGAATCTCCTACGTCACACCCACGTCACGTTCGAATCATCTACGTCACACCCACGTCACATTCGAAACTCCCACGTCACGCCCACGTCACACCCACGTCACGTTCGAATCACCCACGTCACACCCACGTCACGTTCGAATCTCCCTCGTCACACCCACGTCACGTTCGAATGTCTCCCGTCACACCCACGTCACGTTCGAATCTCCCACGTCACGCCCATTCACACCCACGTCACGTTCGAATCTCCCACGTCACGCCCACGTCACGTTCGCATTTCCCACGTCACGTTCGAATCTCCCACGTCACACCCACGTCACGTTCGAAACACCCACGTCACACCCACGTCACGTTCGAATGTCTCACCTCACACCCACGTCACGTTCGAATCTCCCACGTCACGTTCGAATCTACCACTTCACACCCACGTCACGTTCGAATCTCCCACGTCACACCCACGTCACGTTCGAATCACCCACGTCACGCTCACGTCACGTTCGAATCACCCACGTCACGCTCACGTCACGTTCGAATCTCCCACGTCACGTTCGAATCTACCACTTCACACCCACGTCACGTTCGAATCTCCCACGTCACACCCACGTCACGTTCGAATCACCCACGACACACCAACGTCACGTTCGAATCGCCCACGTCACACCCACGTCACGTTCGAAACAACCACGCCACACCCACGTCACGTTCGAATCTCCCACGTCACGCCCACGTCACGTTCGAATCACCCACGTCACACCCACGTCACGTTCGAATCACCCACGTCACGCTCACGTCACGTTCGAATCACCCACGTCACGCTCACGTCACGTTCGAATCTCCCACGTCACGTTCGAATCTACCACTTCACACCCACGTCACGTTCGAATCTCCCACGTCACACCCACGTCACGTTCGAATCACCCACGACACACCAACGTCACGTTCGAATCTCCCACGTCACACCCACATCACGCTCGAATCACCCGCGTCACGTTCGAATCTCCCACTTCACGCTCACGTCACGTTCGAATCTCCCACGTCACGTTCGAATCTCCCACTTCACACTCACGTCGCGTTCGAGTCACCCACGTCACGCCCACGTCACGTTCGAATTTCCCACGTCACGCCCACGTCACGTTCGAATCACCCACGTCACCTTCGAATCTCCCGCGTCACACCCACGTCACGTTCGAATCTCCCACGTCACGCCCATGTCACCTTCGAATCTCCCACGACACACCCACGTCACGTTCGAATCTCCCACGTCACGTTCGAATCACCCACGTCACGCCCACGTCACGTTCGATTCACCCACGTCACACCCACGTCACGTTCGAATCGCCCACATCACACCCACGTCACGTTCAAAACAACCACGCCACACCCACGTCACGTTCGAATCTCCCACGTCACGTCCACGTCACGTTCGAATCTCCCACGTCACACCCACGTCACGTTCGAATCATCTATGTCACGCCCACGTCACGTTCGAATTTCCCACGTCACGCTCACTTCACACCCTCGTCACGTTCGAATCTCCCACGTCACACCCACGTCACGTTCGAAACACTCACGTCACACCCACGTCACGTTCGAATCACCCACGACACACCCACGTCACGTTCGAATCGCCCACATCACACCCACGTCACGTTCAAAACAACCACGCCACACCCACGTCACGTTCGAATCTCCCACGTCACGTCCACGTCACGTTCGAATCTCCCACGTCACACCCACGTCACGTTCGAATCATCTATGTCACGCCCACGTCACGTTCGAATTTCCCACGTCACGCCCACGTCACACCCACGTCACGTTCGATTCTCCCACGTCACACCCACGTCACGTTCGAAACACTCACGTCACACCCACGTCACGTTCGAATCACCCACGTCACGCCCACGTCACGTTCGAAATACCCACGTCACGTCCACGTCACGTTCGAATCACCTACGTCACACCCACGTCACGTTCGAATCACCCACGTCACACCCACGTCACGTTCGAATCACCACGTCACACCCACGTCACGTTCGAATCTCCCACGTCACGCCCACGTCACGTTCGAATGTCTCACGTCACACGCACGTCACGTTCGATTCTCCCACGTCACACCCACGTCACACCCACGTCACGTTCGAATATCCCACGTCACACCCACTTCACACCCATGTCACGTTCGAATCTCCCTCGTCACACCCACGTCACGTTCGAATGTCTCCCGTCACACCCACGTCACGTTCGAATCTCCCACCTCACACCCACCTCGCCTTCGAAGCACATATGGAACAACCATGCTCCTGCCTTGCAACAGCCTCACAGTGCTAGTGCCAAGGTGTGAGGACAGCTGGTGTAGGCTTGCGGAGGGGAGGCAAGGGAGCCGGGCACTCGTGGTGGGGGCTGTCCTAGGCATGCGGAGGCAAGCTCTGCCTTCCCAGTGCTCTTGCCTCTGAGCCCTGCTTGGTGGGGGAGCCTTGAAGCAGGGCGGCACACCCACGCCATTTTCGAACCACCCACTTCACGTTCGAATCACCCATGTCACAGCCACGTCACGTTCGAATCTCCCACGTCACTCGCACGTCACGTTCGAATCACCCACGTCACACCCACATCACGTTCGAATCTCCCACGTCACGCCCACGTCACGTTCGAATCTCCCACGTCACGACCACGTCAGGTTCGAATCACCCACGTCACACCCACGTCACGTTCGATTCAGCCACGTCACACCCACGTCACGTTCGAATCTACCACGTCACGCCAACGTCACGTTCGAATCACCACGTCACGTTCGAATCACCGAGGTCACACCCATGTCACGTTCTAATCACCCACGTCACACGCACGTCACGTTCGAATCTCCCACATCACACCCATTCACACCCACGTAACGTTCGAATCACCCACGTCACGACCACGTCACGTTCGATTCTCCCACGTCACGCCCACGTCACGTTCGAATCACCCACGCGACGCCCACGTCACGTTCGAATATTCACCTCACACCCACGTCACGTTCGAATCTCCATCGTCACACCCACGTCACACCCACGTCACGTTCGAATCTCCTACGTCACACCCACGTAACGTTCGAATCTGCCACTACACGCCCACGTCACACCCACGTCACGTTAGAATCACCCACGTCACACACACGTCACGTTAGAATCACCCACGTCACACCCACGTCACGTTCGAAACTCCCACGTCACGCCCACGTCACGTTCGAATGTCTCACCTCACACCCACGTCACGTTCGAATCTCCCACGTCACGCCCAAGTCACGTTCGAATGTCTCACGTCACACGCACGTCACGTTCGAATCTCCCACGTCACGCCCACGTCACACCCACGTCACGTTCGAATCACCCACGCCACGCCCACGTAACGTTCGAATCTCCCACGTCACACCCACGTCACACCCACGTCACGTTCGAATGTCTCACCTCACACCCACGTCACGTTCGAATCTCCCACGTCACACACACGTCACCTTCGAATGTCTCACGTCACACCCACGTCACGTTCGAATCTCCCTCGTCACACCCACGTCACTCCCACGTCACGTTCGAATCTCCCACGTCACGCCCAAGTCACGTTCGAATCACCCACGTCACGCCCAAGTCACGTTCGAATCACCCACGCGACGCCCACGTCACGTTCGAATGTCTCACTTCACACCCAAGTCACGTTCGATTCTCCCACGTCACACCCACGTCACACCCACGTCACGTTCGATTCTCCCACCTCACACCCCCGTCACGTTCGAATCTCCCGGGTCACGCCCACGTCACACCCACGTCACGTTCGAATCTCCCACGTCACACCCATTCACACCCACGTCACGTTCGAATCACCCACGTCACGCCCACGTCACGTTCGAATCTCCCACGTCACACCCATTCACACCCACGTCACGTTCGAATCACCGAGGTCACACCCACGTCACGTTCGAATCTCCCACGTCACACCCATTCACACCCACGTCACGTTCGAATCACCCACGTCACACCCACGTCACGTTCGAATCTCCCTCGTCACACCCACGTCACATTCGAATGTCTCACGTCACACCCAGATCACGTTCGAATCTCCCAGGTCACACCCACGTCACTCGCACGTCACGTTCGAATCTCCCACGTCACACCCACGTCACGTTCGAATCTCCCACGTCACGCCCACGTCACACCCACGTAACGTTCGAATCACCCCCGTCACCTTCGAATCACCCACGTCACACCCACGTCACGTTCGAATCTCCCACGTCACACCCACGTCACACCCACGTCACACCCACGTCACGTTCGAATCTCCCACGGCACACCCACGTCACGTTCGAATCTCCATCGTCACACCCACGTCACACCCACGTCACGTTCGAATCTCCTACGTCACACCCACGTCACGTTCGAATCATCTACGTCACACCCACGTCACATTCGAAACTCCCACGTCACGCCCACGTCACACCCACGTCACGTTCGAATCACCCACGTCACACCCACGTCACGTTCGAATCTCCCTCGTCACACCCACGTCACGTTCGAATGTCTCCCGTCACACCCACGTCACGTTCGAATCTCCCACGTCACGCCCATTCACACCCACGTCACGTTCGAATCTCCCACGTCACGCCCACGTCACGTTCGCATTTCCCACGTCACGTTCGAATCTCCCACGTCACACCCACGTCACGTTCGAAACACCCACGTCACACCCACGTCACGTTCGAATGTCTCACCTCACACCCACGTCACGTTCGAATCACCCTCTTCACACCCACGTCACGTTCGAATCTCCCACGTCACACCCACGTCACGTTCGAATCACCCACTTCACACCCATGTCACGTTCGAATCTCCCTCGTCACACCCACGTCACGTTCGAATCTCCCTCGTCACGCCCACGTCACGTTCGAATGACTCACCTCACACCCACGTCACGTTCGAATCTCCCACGTCACGCCCAAGTCACGTTCGAATGTCTCACGTCACACGCACGTCACGTTCGAATCTCCCACGTCACGCCCACGTCACACCCACGTCACGTTCTAATCACCCACGTCACACCCACGTCACGTTCGAATCTCCCACGTCACGCCCACGTCACGTTCGAATCACCACGTCACACCCACGCCACGTTCGAATCTCCCACGTCACGCCCACGTCACGTTCGAATCACCCACGTCACACCCACGTCACGTTCGAATCACCCACGTCACGCCCACGTCACTTTCGAATCTCCCACGTCACAGCCACGTCAAGTTCGAAACACCCACGACACACCAACGTCACGTTCGAATCACCCACGTCACGTTCGAATCTCCCACTTCACGCTCACGTCACGTTCGAATCTACCACGTCACGTTCGAATCTCCCACTTCACACCCACGTCACGTTCGAATCTCCCACGTCACGCCCATGTCACCTTCGAATCACCCACGTCACACCCACGTCACGTTCGAATCACCCACGACACACCCACGTCACGTTCGAATCACCCATGTCACGCCCACGTCACGTTCGATTCACCCACGTCACACCCACGTCACGTTCGAATCTCCCACGTCACGCCCACGTCACGTTCGAATCTCCCACGTCACGTCCAGGTCACGTTCGAAACATCCACGTCACACCCACGTCACGTTCGAATCTCCCACGTCACGCCCAAGTCACGTTCGAATGTCTTACGTCACACGCACGTCACGTTCGAATCTCCCACGTCACGCCCACGTCACACCCACGTCACGTTCGAATCACCCACGCCACGCCCACGTAACGTTCGAATCTCCCACGTCACACCCACGTCACACCCACGTCACGTTCTAATCACCCACGTCACGCCCACGTCACGTTCGAATCACCACGTCACACCCACGCCACGTTCGAATCTCCCACGTCACGCCCATGTCACCTTCGAATCACCCACGTCACACCCACGTCACGTTCGAATCACCACGTCACACCCACGCCACGTTCGAATTTCCCACGTCACGCCAACGTCACGTTCGAATCTCCCACGTCACACCCACCTCGCCTTCGAAGCACATATCGAACAACCATGCTCCTGCCTTGCAACAGCCTCACAGTGCTAGTGCCAAGGTGTGAGGACAGCTGGTGTAGGCTTGCGGAGGGGAGGCAAGGGAGCCGGGCACTCGTGGTGGGGGCTGTCCTAGGCATGCGGAGGCAACCTCTGCCTTCCCAGTGCTCTTGCCTCTGAGCCCTGCTTGGTGGGGGAGCCTTGAAGCAGGGTGGCACACCCACGCCAATTTCGAACCACCCAGGTCACGTTCGAATGTCTCACGTCACACCCACGTCACGTTCGAATCACCCACGTCACACCCACGTCACACCCACGTCACGTTCTAATCACCCACGTCAAGCCCACGTCACGTTCGAATCACCCACGTCACACCCACATCACGTTCGAATCTCCCACGTCACGCCCACGTCACGTTCGAATCTCCCACGTCACGACCACGTCAGGTTCGATTCAGCCACGTCACACCCACGTCACGTTCGATTCAGCCACGTCACACCCACGTCACGTTCGAATCTACCACGTCACGCCCACGTCACGTTCGAATCACCCACGCGACGCCCACGTCACACCCACGTCACGTTCGAATCACCCACGTCACACCCACGTCACGTTCGAATCTCCCACGTCACACCCACGTCACGCCCACGTAACGTTCGAATCTGCCACTACACGCCCACGTCACACCCACGTCACGTTAGAATCACCCACGTCACACACACGTCACGTTCGAATCTCCCACGTCACACCCACGTCACGTTCGAAACTCCCACGTCACGCCCACGTCACGTTCGAATCTCCCACGTCACGTTCGAATCTCCCAATCACACCCACGTCACGTTCGAATCTCCCACGTCACACCCACGTCACGTTCGAATCACCACGTCACACCCACGTCACGTTCGATTCAGCCACGTCACACACACGTCACGTTCGAATCTCCCACGTCACGCCCACGTCACGTTCGAATCACCCACGTCACACCCACGTCACGTTCGAATATCCCAATTCACGCCCACGTCACGTTCGAATTTCCCACGTCACACCCACGTCAGGTTCGAATCTCCCACGTCACACCCACGTCACGTTCGAATCTCCCACGTCACGCACACGTCACGTTCGAATCACCCACGTCACGTTCGAAACACCCACGTCACACCCACGTCACGTTCGAATCTCCCACGTCACGCCCACGTCACGTTCGAATCTCCCACGTCACGACCACGTCAGGTTCGATTCAGCCACGTCACACCCACGTCACGTTCGATTCAGCCACGTCACACCCACGTCACGTTCGAATCTACCACGTCACGCCCACGTCACGTTCGAATCACCCACGCGACGCCCACGTCACACCCACGTCACGTTCGAATCACCCACGTCACACCCACGTCACGTTCGAATCTCCCACGTCACACCCACGTCACGCCCACGTAACGTTCGAATCTGCCACTACACGCCCACGTCACACCCACGTCACGTTCGAATCACCCACGCCACGCCCACGTAACGTTCGAATCTCCCACGTCACACCCACGTCACACCCACGTCACGTTCTAATCACCCACGTCACACCCACGTCACGTTCGAATCTCCCACGTCACGCCCACGTCACGTTCGAATCACCACGTCACGCCCACGCCACGTTCGAATCTCCCACGTCACACCCAAGTCACGTTCGAATCTCCCACGTCACGCCCACGTCACGTTCGAATCACCACGTCACACCCACGCCACGTTCGAATCTCCCACGTCACGCCCATGTCACCTTCGAATCACCCACGTCACACCCACGTCACGTTCGAATTTCCCACGTCACGCCAACGTCACGTTCGAATCTCCCACGTCACACCCACCTCGCCTTCGAAGCACATATCGAACAACCATGCTCCTGCCTTGCAACAGCCTCACAGTGCTAGTGCCAAGGTGTGAGGACAGCTGGTGTAGGCTTGCGGAGGGGAGGCAAGGGAGCCGGGCACTCGTGGTGGGGGCTGTCCTAGGCATGCGGAGGCAAGCTCTGCCTTCCCAGTGCTCTTGCCTCTGAGCCCTGCTTGGTGGGGGAGCCTTGAAGCAGGGTGGCACACCCACGCCAATTTCGAACCACCCAGGTCACGTTCGAATGTCTCACGTCACACCCACGTCACGTTCGAATCACCCACGTCACACCCACGTCACGCCCACGTCACGTTCGAATCACCCACGTCACACCCACATCACGTTCGAATCTCCCACGTCACGCCCACGTCACGTTCGAATCTCCCACGTCACGACCACGTCAGGTTCGAATCACCCACGTCACACCCACGTCACGTTCGATTCAGCCACGTCACACCCACGTCACGTTCGAATCTCCCACGTCACGCCCATGTCACCTTCGAATCACCCACGTCACACCCACGTCACGTTCGAATCACCCATGTCACGCCCACGTCACGTTCGAATCTCCCACGTCACACCCACGTCACGTTCGAATCTCCCACGTCACGTCCAGGTCACTTTCGAAACATCCACGTCACGCCCACGTCACGTTCGAATTTCCCACGTCACACCCACGTCACGTTCGAATCAGCCACGTCACGCCCAAGTTACGTTCGAATCTCCCACGTCACGTTCGAATCTCCCACGTCACACCCACGTCACGTTCTAATCATCCACGTCACGCCCACGTCACGTTCGAATCACCCACGACACACCCACGTCACACCCACTTCACGTTCGAATTTCCCACGTCACGCTCACGTCACGTTCGAATCTCCCACGTCATGCTCACGTCACGTTCGTATCTCCCACGTCACACCCACGTCACGTTCGAATCACCCACGTCACGCTCACGTCACGTTCGAATCACCCACGTCACGTTCGAATCTACCACTTCACACCCACGTCACGTTCGAATCTCCCACGTCACACCCACGTCACGTTCGAATCACCCATGTCACGCCCACGTCACGTTCGAATCACCCACGACACACCCACGTCACGTTCGAATCGCCCACATCACACCCACGTCACGTTCGAAACAACCACGCCACACCCACGTCACGTTCGAATCTCCCACGTCACGCCCACGTCACGTTCGAATCTCCCACGTCACGTCCAGGTCACGTTCGAAACATCCACGTCACGCCCAAGTCACGTTCGAATTTCCCACGTCACACCCACGTCACGTTCGAATCAGCCACGTCACGCCCACGTCACGTTCGAATCACCCACGACACACCCACGTCACACCCATTTCACGTTCGAATTTCCCACGTCACGCTCACGTCACGTTCGAATCTCCACCGTCATGCTCACGTCACGTTCGTATCTCCCACGTCACGCTCACGTCACGTTCGAAACTACCACTTCACGCTCACGTCACGTTCGAATCACCCACGTCACGTTCGAATCTCCCACGTCACACCCACGTCACGTTCGAATCATCCACGTCACGCCCACGTCACCTTCGAATCACCCACGACACACCCACGTCACACCCACTTCACGTTCGAATTTCCACGTCACGCTCACGTCACGTTCGAATCTCCCACGTCATGCTCACGTCACGTTCGTATCTCCCACGTCACACCCACGTCACGTTCGAATCACCCACGTCACGCTCACGTCACGTTCGAATCACCCACGTCACGTTCGAATCTACCACTTCACACCCACGTCACGTTCGAATCTCCCACGTCACACCCACGTCACGTTCGAATCTCCCACGTCACGTCCAGGTCACGTTCGAAACATCCACGTCACACCCACGTCACGTTCGAATCTCCCACGTCACGCCCAAGTCACGTTCGAATGTCTTACGTCACACGCACGTCACGTTCGAATCTCCCACGTCACGCCCACGTCACACCCACGTCACGTTCGAATCACCCACGCCACGCCCACGTAACGTTCGAATCTCCCACGTCACACCCACGTCACGTTCGAATCTCCCACGTCACGCCCACGTCACGTTCGAATCTCCCACGTCACGTTCGAAACACCCACGTCACACCCACGTCACGTTCGAATCTCCCACGTCACACACACGTCACGTTCGAAGTTCCCACGTCACGCCCACCTCGCCTTCGAAGCACGTATAGAACAACCATGCTCCTGCCTTGCAACAGCCTCACAGTGCTAGTGCCAAGGTGTGAGGACAGCTGGTGTAGGCTTGCGGAGGGGAGGCAAGGGAGCCGGGCACTCGTGCTGGGGGCTGTCCTAGGCATGCGGAGGCAACCTCTGCCTTCCCAGTGCTCTTGCCTCTGAGCCCTGCTTGGTGGGGGAGCCTTGAAGCAGGGTGGCACACCCACGCCAATTTCGAACCACCCAGGTCACGTTCGAATGTCTCACGTCACACCCACGTCACGTTCGAATCACCCACGTCACACCCACGTCACACCCACGTCACGTTCTAATCACCCACGTCACGCCCACGTCACGTTCGAATCACCCACGTCACACCCACATCACGTTCGAATCTCCCACGTCACGCCCACGTCACGTTCGAATCTCCCACGTCACGACCACGTCAGGTTCGAATCACCCACGTCACACCCACGTCACGTTCGATTCAGCCACGTCACACCCACGTCACGTTCGAATCTACCACGTCACGCCCACGTCACGTTCGAATCACCCACGCGACGCCCACGTCACACCCACGTCACGTTAGAATCACCCACGTCACACCCACGTCACGTTCGAATCTCCCACGTCACACCCACGTCACGCCCACGTAACGTTCGAATCTGCCACTACACGCCCACGTCACACCCACGTCACGTTAGAATCACCCACGTCACACACACGTCACGTTCGAATCTCCCACGTCACGCCCACGTCACGTTCGAATCTCCCACGTCACACCCACCTCGCCTTCGAAGCACATATCGAACAACCATGCTCCTCCCTTGCAACAGCCTCACAGTGCTAGTGCCAAGGTGTGAGGACAGCTGGTGTAGGCTTGCGGAGGGGAGGCAAGGGAGCCGGGCACTCGTGGTGGCGGCTGTCCTAGGCATGCGGAGGGAAGCTCTGCCTTCCCAGTGCTCTTGCCTCTGAGCCCTGCTTGGTGGGGGAGCCATGAAGCAGGGTGGCACACCCACGCCAATTTCGAACCAGCCAGGTCACGTTCGAAATTCCCACGTCACGCCCACGTCACGTTCGAATCTCCCAAGACACACCCACGTCACGTTCGAATCTCCCACGTCACACCCACGTCACGTTCGAATCACCCACGTCACGTTCGAATCTCCCACGTCACGACCACGTCACGTTCGAATCACCCACGTCACGACCACGTCACGTTCGAATCACCCACGTCACACCCACGTCACGTTCGAATCTCCCACGTCACGCCCACGTCACGTTCGAATCACCCACGTCACACCCACGTCACGTTCGAATCTCCCACGTCACACCCACGTCACGTTCGAATCACCCACGTCACACCCACGTCACGTTCGAATCTCCCTCGTCACACCCACGTCACGTTCGAAACTCCTACGTCACGCCCACGTCACGTTCGAATGTCTCACCTCACACCCACGTCACGTTCGAATCACCCACTTCACACCCACGTCACGTTCGAATCTCCCACGTCACACACACGTCACGT
The DNA here is from genome assembly GCF_036417845.1 of Apteryx mantelli. Lineage (NCBI taxonomy): Eukaryota > Metazoa > Chordata > Aves > Apterygiformes > Apterygidae > Apteryx > Apteryx mantelli. Next base: position 166,171 of record NW_027118494.1, on the reverse strand, counting down.
TCGAATCACCCACTTCACACCCATGTCACGTTCGAATCTCCCTCGTCACACCCACGTCACGTTCGAATCTCCCTCGTCACGCCCACGTCACGTTCGAATGTCTCACCTCACACCCACGTCACGTTCGAATCTCCCACGTCACGCCCAAGTCACGTTCGAATGTCTCACGTCACACGCACGTCACGTTCGAATCTCCCACGTCACGCCCACGTCACACCCACGTCACGTTCTAATCACCCACGTCACACCCACGTCACGTTCGAATCTCCCACGTCACGCCCACGTCACGTTCGAATCACCACGTCACACCCACGCCACGTTCGAATCTCCCACGTCACGCCCACGTCACGTTCGAATCACCCACGACACACCCACGTCACGTTCGAATCACCCACGACACACCCACGTCACGTTCGAATCTCCCACGTCACGCCCATGTCACCTTCGAATTTCCCACGTCACACCCACGACACACCCACGTCACGTTCGAATCTCCCAGGTCACGCCCACGTCACGTTCGAATCACCACGTCACGTTCGAATCACCGAGGTCACACCCATGTCACGTTCTAATCACCCACGTCACACCCAGGTGACGTTCGAATCACCCACGTCTCACCCATGTCAATTTCGAATGTCTCACGTCACACGCACGTCACGTTCGAATCTCCCACATCACACCCATTCACATCCACGTAACGTTCGAATCACCCACGTCACGACCACGTCACGTTCGATTCTCCCACGTCACGCCCACGTCACGTTCGAATCACCCACGCGACGCCCACGTCACGTTCGAATATTCACCTCACACCCACGTCACGTTCGAATCTCCATCGTCACACCCACGTCACACCCACGTCACGTTCGAATCTCCTACGTCACACCCACGTAACGTTCGAATCTGCCACTACACGCCCACGTCACACCCACGTCACGTTAGAATCACCCACGTCACACACACGTCACGTTCGAATCTCCCACGTCACACACACGTCACGTTCGAAACTCCCACGTCTCACCCACGTCAAGTTCGAATCTCCCACGTCACACCCACGTCACGTTCGAAACTCCCACGTCTCACCCACGTCAAGTTCGAAACACCCACGTCACGCCCAAGTCACGTTCGAATCACCCACGCGACGCCCACGTCACGTTCGAATGTCTCACTTCACACCCAAGTCACGTTCGATTCTCCCACGTCACACCCACGTCACACCCACGTCACGTTCGATTCTCCCACCTCACACCCCCGTCACGTTCGAATCTCCCGGGTCACGCCCACGTCACACCCACGTCACGTTCGAATCTCCCACGTCACACCCATTCACACCCACGTCACGTTCGAATCACCCACGTCACACCCACGTCACGTTCGAATCTCCCTCGTCACACCCACGTCACATTTGAATGTCTCACGTCACACCCAGATCACGTTCGAATCTCCCAGGTCACACCCACGTCACTCGCACGTCACGTTCGAATCTTCCACGTCACACCCACGTCACGTTCGAATCACGCACGTCACGCCCACGTAACGTTCGAATCTCCCACGTCACACCCACGTCACACCCACGTCAAGTTCGAATCTCCCACGTCACACCAACGTCACGTTCGAATCTCCCACGTCACACCCACGTCACGTTCGAATCACCCACGTCACACCCACGTCACGTTCGAATCACCCACGCCACACCCACGTCACGTTCGAATCTCCCACGTCACGCCCACGTCACGTTCGAATCACCCATGTCACAGCCACGTCACGTTCGAATCTCCCACGTCACTCGCACGTCACGTTCGAATCACCCACGTCACACCCACATCACGTTCGAAACTCCCACGTCACGCCCACGTCACGTTCGAATGTCTCACCTCACACCCACGTCACGTTCGAATCACCCACTTCACACCCACGTCACGTTCGAATCTCCCACGTCACACCCACGTCACGTTCGTATCACCCACTTCACACCCATGTCACGTTCGAATCTCCCTCGTCACACCCACGTCACGTTCGAATCTCCCACGTCACACCCACGTCACGTTCGAATCACCCACTTCACACCCATGTCACGTTCGAATCTCCCTCGTCACACCCACGTCACGTTCGAATCTCCCTCGTCACGCCCACGTCACGTTCGAATGTCTCACCTCACACCCACGTCACGTTCGAATCTCCCACGTCACGCCCAAGTCACGTTCGAATGTCTCACGTCACACGCACGTCACGTTCGAATCTCCCACGTCACGCCCACGTCACACCCACGTCACGTTCTAATCACCCACGTCACACCCACGTCACGTTCGAATCTCCCACGTCACGCCCACGTCACGTTCGAATCACCACGTCACACCCACGTCATGTTCGAATCTCCCACGTCACGCCCACGTCACGTTCGAATGTCTCACCTCACACCCACGTCACGTTCGAATCTCCCACGTCACACACACGTCACCTTCGAATGTCTCACGTCACACACACGTCACATTCGAATCTCCCTCGTCACACCCACGTCACGTTCGAATCTCCCTCGTCACGCCCACGTCACGTTCGAATGTCTCACCTCACACCCACGTCACGTTCGAATCTCCCACGTCACGCCCAAGTCACGTTCGAATGTCTCACGTCACACGCACGTCACGTTCGATTCTCCCACGTCACACCCACGTCACGTTCGAATCTCCAACGTCACGCCCACTTCACGTTCGAATCTCCCACGTCACGTTCGAATCTCCCACTTCACACCCACGTCACGTTCGAATCTCCCACGTCACACCCACGTCACGTTCGTATTTCCCACGTAACGCCCACGTCACGTTCGAATCTCCCTCGTCACACCCACGTCACGTTCGAATGTCTCCCGTCACACCCACGTCACGTTCGAATCTCCCACGTCACGCCCATACACACCCACGTCACGTTCGAATCACCCACGTCACGCCCACGTCACGTTCGAATGTCACACGTCACACCCAGGTCACGTTCGAATCACCCATGTCACACCCACGTCACGTTCGATTCTCCCACGTCACACCCACGTCACGTTCGAATCACCCACGTCACACCCACATCACGTTCGAATCTCCCACGTCACGCCCACGTCACGTTCGAATCTCCCACGTCACGACCACGTCAGGTTCGAATCACCCACGTCACACCCACGTCACGTTCGATTCAGCCACGTCACGCCCACGTCACGTTCGAATCACCCACGTCACACCCACGTCACGTTCGAAACTCCATCGTCACACCCACGTCACACCCACGTCACGTTCGAATCTCCTACGTCACACCCACGTCACGTTCGAATCACCTACGTCACACCCACGTCACATTCGAAACTCCCACGTCACGCCCACGTCACACCCACGTCACGTTCGATTCTCCCGGGTCACACCCACGTCACGTTCGAAACACCCACGTCACACCCACGTCACGTTCGAATCACCCACGTCACACCCACGTCACGTTCGAAATAGCCACGTCACGTCCACGTCACGTTCGAATCACCTACGTCACACCCACGTCACGTTCGAATCACCCACGTCACGCCCACGTCACGTTCGAATCACCACGTCACACCCACGTCACGTTCGAATCTCCCACGTCACACACACGTCACGTTCGAATCTCCCTCGTCACACCCACGTCACCTTCGAATCACCCACGTCACGTCCACGTCACGTTCGAATGTCTCACCTCACACCCACGTCACGTTCGAATCTCCCACGTCACGACCACGTCAGGTTCGAATCTCCCACGTCACACCCACGTCACGTTCGATTCAGCCACGTCACACCCACGTCACGTTCGAATCTCCCACGTCACGCCCACGTCACGTTCGAATCTCCCATGTCACGCCCACGTCACGTTCGAATCTCCCACGTCACACCCACGTCACGTTCGAATCTCCCACGTCACGACCACGTCAGGTTCGAATCACCCACGTCACACCCACGTCACGTTCTAATCACCCACGTCACACCCACGTCACGTTCGAATCTCCCACGTCACGCCCACGTCACGTTCGAATATTCACCTCACACCCACGTCACGTTCGAATCTCCATCGTCACACCCACGTCACGTTCGAATCACCTAAGTCACACCCACGTCACATTCGAAACTCCCACGTCACGCCCACGTCACACCCACGTCACGTTCGATTCTCCCACGTCACACCCACGTCACGTTCGAAACACCCACGTCACACCCACGTCACGTTCGAATCACCACGTCACACCCACGCCACGTTCGAATCTCCCACGTCACGCCCACGTCACGTTCGAATGTCTCACGTCACACCCAAGTCACGTTCGATTCTCCCACGTCACGCCCACGTCACACCCACCTCACGTTCGAATATCCCACGTCACACCCACTTCACACCCATGTCACGTTCGAATCTCCCTCGTCACACCCACGTCACGTTCGAATGTCTCCCATCACACCCACGTCACGTTCGAATCTCCCACGTCACGCCCATTCACACCCACGTCACGTTCGAATCTCCCACGTCACGTTCGAATCACCCACGTCACACCCACGTCACTTTCGAATAACCCACGTCACGTTGGAATCTCCCACGTCACGTTCGAATCTCCCACGTCACGTTCGAATCTCCCACGTCACGTTCGAATCTCCCACGTCACACCCACGTCACTTTCGAATAACCCACGTCACGTTGGAATCTCCCACGTCACGTTGGAATCTCCCACGTCACGTTCGAATCTCCCACGTCACGTTCGAATCTCCCACGTCACACCCACGTCACACCCACTTCACGTTCGAATTTCCCACATAACGCTCACGTCACGTTCGAATCTCCCACGTCACACCCACGTCACGTTCGAATCACCCACGTCACGCTCACGTCACGTTCGAATCTCCCACGTCACGTTCGAATCTACCACTTCACACCCACGTCACGTTCGAATCTCCCACGTCACACCCACGTCACCTTCGAATCACCCACGTCACACCCACGTCACACCCACGTCACGTTCGAATCTCCCACGTCACGCTCACGTCACGTTCGAATCTCCCACGTCACACCCACGTCACGTTCGAATCACCCACGTCACGCTCACGTCACGTTCGAATCACCCACGTCACGCTCACGTCACGTTCGAATCTCCCACGTCACGTTCGAATCTACCACTTCACACCCACGTCACGTTCGAATCTCCCACGTCACACCCACGTCACGTTCGAATCACCCACGACACACCAACGTCACGTTCGAATCTCCCACGTCACACCCACATCACGCTCGAATCACCCGCGTCACGTTCGAATCTCCCACTTCACGCTCACGTCACGTTCGAATCTCCCACGTCACGTTCGAATCTCCCACTTCACACTCACGTCGCGTTCGAGTCACCCACGTCACGCCCACGTCACGTTCGAATTTCCCACGTCACGCCCACGTCACGTTCGAATCACCCACGTCACCTTCGATTCTCCCGCGTCACACCCACGTCACGTTCGAATTCCCCACGTCACGCCCATGTCACCTTCGAATCTCCCACGACACACCCACGTCACGTTCGAATCTCCCACGTCACGTTCGAATCACCCACGTCACGCCCACGTCACGTTCGATTCACCCACGTCACACCCACGTCACGTTCGAATCGCCCACATCACACCCACGTCACGTTCAAAACAACCACGCCACACCCACGTCACGTTCGAATCTCCCACGTCACGTCCACGTCACGTTCGAATCACCCACGTCACACCCACGTCACGTTCGAATCATCTATGTCACGCCCACGTCACGTTCGAATTTCCCACGTCACGCTCACTTCACACCCTCGTCACGTTCGAATCTCCCACGTCACACCCACGTCACGTTCGAAACACTCACGTCACACCCACGTCACGTTCGAATCACCCACGACACACCCACGTCACGTTCGAATCGCCCACATCACACCCACGTCACGTTCAAAACAACCACGCCACACCCACGTCACGTTCGAATCTCCCACGTCACGTCCACGTCACGTTCGAATCTCCCACGTCACACCCACGTCACGTTCGAATGATCTATGTCACGCCCACGTCACGTTCGAATTTCCCACGTCACGCCCACGTCACACCCACGTCACGTTCGAATCTCCCACGTCACGCCCACGTCACGTTCGAATGTCTCACGTCACACGCACGTCACGTTCGATTCTCCCACGTCACGCCCACGTCACACCCACGTCACGTTCGAATATCCCACGTCACACCCACTTCACACCCATGTCACGTTCGAATCTCCCTCGTCACACCCACGTCACGTTCGAATGTCTCCCGTCACACCCACGTCACGTTCGAATCTCCCACCTCACACCCACCTCGCCTTCGAAGCACATATCGAACAACCATGCTCCTGCCTTGCAACAGCCTCACAGTGCTAGTGCCAAGGTGTGAGGACAGCTGGTGTAGGCTTGCGGAGGGGAGGCAAGGGAGCCGGGCACTCGTGGTGGGGGCTGTCCTAGGCATGCGGAGGCAAGCTCTGCCTTCCCAGTGCTCTTGCCTCTGAGCCCTGCTTGGTGGGGGAGCCTTGAAGCAGGGCGGCACACCCACGCCATTTTCGAACCACCCACTTCACGTTCGAATCACCCATGTCACAGCCACGTCACGTTCGAATCTCCCACGTCACTCGCACGTCACGTTCGAATCACCCACGTCACACCCACATCACGTTCGAATCTCCCACGTCACGCCCACGTCACGTTCGAATCTCCCACGTCACGACCACGTCAGGTTCGAATCACCCACGTCACACCCACGTCACGTTCGATTCAGCCACGTCACACCCACGTCACGTTCGAATCTACCACGTCACGCCAACGTCACGTTCGAATCACCACGTCACGTTCGAATCACCGAGGTCACACCCATGTCACGTTCTAATCACCCACGTCACACCCAGGTGACGTTCGAATCACCCACGTCTCACCCATGTCAATTTCGAATGTCTCACGTCACACGCACGTCACGTTCGAATCTCCCACATCACACCCATTCACACCCACGTAACGTTCGAATCACCCACGTCACGACCACGTCACGTTCGATTCTCCCACGTCACGCCCACGTCACGTTCGAATCACCCACGCGACGCCCACGTCACGTTCGAATATTCACCTCACACCCACGTCACGTTCGAATCTCCATCGTCACACCCACGTCACACCCACGTCACGTTCGAATCTCCTACGTCACACCCACGTAACGTTCGAATCTGCCACTACACGCCCACGTCACACCCACGTCACGTTAGAATCACCCACGTCACACACACGTCACGTTCGAATCTCCCACGTCACACCCACGTCACGTTCGAAACTCCCACGTCACGCCCACGTCACGTTCGAATGTCTCACCTCACACCCACGTCACGTTCGAATCTCCCACGTCACGCCCAAGTCACGTTCGAATGTCTCACGTCACACGCACGTCACGTTCGAATCTCCCACGTCACGCCCACGTCACACCCACGTCACGTTCGAATCACCCACGCCACGCCCACGTAACGTTCGAATCTCCCACGTCACACCCACGTCACACCCACGTCACGTTCGAATGTCTCACCTCACACCCACGTCACGTTCGAATCTCCCACGTCACACACACGTCACCTTCGAATGTCTCACGTCACACCCACGTCACGTTCGAATCTCCCTCGTCACACCCACGTCACTCCCACGTCACGTTCGAATCTCCCACGTCACGCCCAAGTCACGTTCGAATCACCCACGTCACGCCCAAGTCACGTTCGAATCACCCACGCGACGCCCACGTCACGTTCGAATGTCTCACTTCACACCCAAGTCACGTTCGATTCTCCCACGTCACACCCACGTCACACCCACGTCACGTTCGATTCTCCCACCTCACACCCCCGTCACGTTCGAATCTCCCGGGTCACGCCCACGTCACACCCACGTCACGTTCGAATCTCCCACGTCACACCCACGTCACACCCACGTCACGTTCGAATCACCCACGTCACGCCCACGTCACGTTCGAATGTCACACGTCACACCCAGGTCACGTTCGAATCACCCATGTCACACCCACGTCACGTTCGATTCTCCCACGTCACACCCACGTCACGTTCGAATCACCCACGTCACACCCACGTCACGTTCGAATCATCCACGTCACGCCCACGTCACGTTCGAATGTCTCGCGTCACACCCACTTCACACCCACGTCACTTTCGAATCTCCCACGTCACACACACGTCACGTTCGAATCTCCCTCGTCACACCCACGTCACATTCGAATGTCTCACGTCACACCCAGATCACGTTCGAATCTCCCACGTCACACCCACGTCACTCGCACGTCACGTTCGAATCACCCACGTCACACCCACATCACGTTCGAATCTCCCACGTCACGCCCACGTCACGTTCGAATCACCCACGTCACACCCACGTCACGTTCGATTCAGCCACGTCACACCCACGTCACGTTCGAATCTCCCACGTCACGCCCACGTCACGTTCTAATCTCCCACGTCACACCCACGTCACACCCACGTCACGTTCGAATCACCTCCGTCACGTTCGAATCACCCACGTCACACCCACCTCGCCTTCGAAGCACATATCGAACAACCATGCTCCTCCCTTGCAACAGCCTCACACTGCTAGTGCCAAGGTGAGAGCACAGCTGGTGTAGGCTTGCGGAGGGGAGGCAAGGGAGCCGGGCACTCGTGGTGGGGGCTGTCCTAGGCATGCGGAGGCAAGCTCTGCCTTCCCAGTGCTCTTGCCTCTGAGCCCTGTTTGGTGGGGGAGCCTTGAAGCACGGTGGCACACCCACGCCAATTTCGAACCACCCAGGTCACGTTTGAATTTCCCACGTCACGCCCACGTCACGTTCGAATCTCCCACGTCACACCCACGTCACGTTCGAATCTCCCACGTCACGTTCGAATCTCCCACTTCACATCCACGTCACGTTCGAATCACCCACGTCACACCCACGTCACGTTCGAATCTCCCACGTCACGCCCATGTCACCTTCGAATCACCCACGTCACACCCACGTCACGTTCGAATCACCCACGACACACCAACGTCACGTTCGAATCACCCACGTCACGTTCGAATCTCCCACTTCACGCTCACGTCACGTTCGAATCTACCACGTCACGTTCGAATCTCCCACTTCACACCCACGTCACGTTCGAATCTCCCACGTCACACCCACCTCGCCTTCGAAGCACATATCGAACAACCATGCTCCTCCCTTGCAACAGCCTCACAGTGCTAGTGCCAAGGTGTGAGGACAGCTGGTGTAGGCTTGGGGAGGGGAGGCAAGGGAGCCGGGCACTCGTGGTGGGGGCTGTCCTAGGCATGCGGAGGCAACCTCTGCCTTCCCAGTGCTCTTGCCTCTGAGCCCTGCTTGGTGGGGGAGCCTTGAAGCAGGGCGGCACACCCACGCCAATTTCGAACCACCCACTTCACGTTCGAATCACCCATGTCACAGCCACGTCACGTTCGAATCTCCCACGTCACTCGCACGTCACGTTCGAATCACCCACGTCACACCCACATCACGTTCGAATCTCCCACGTCACGCCCACGTCACGTTCGAATCTCCCACGTCACGACCACGTCAGGTTCGAATCACCCACGTCACACCCACGTCACGTTCGATTCAGCCACGTCACGCCCACGTCACGTTCGAATCACCCACGTCACGCCCACGTCACGTTCGAATATTCACCTCACACCCACGTCACGTTCGAAACTCCATCGTCACACCCACGTCACACCCACGTCACGTTCGAATCTCCTACGTCACACCCACGTCACGTTCGAATCACCTACGTCACACCCACGTCACATTCGAAACTCCCACGTCACGCCCACGTCACACCCACGTCACGTTCGATTCTCCCGGGTCACACCCACGTCACGTTCGAAACACCCACGTCACACCCACGTCACGTTCGAATCACCCACGTCACACCCACGTCACGTTCGAAATAGCCACGTCACGTCCACGTCACGTTCGAATCACCTACGTCACACCCACGTCACGTTCGAATCACCCACGTCACGCCCACGTCACGTTCGAATCACCACGTCACACCCACGTCACGTTCGAATCTCCCACGTCACACACACGTCACGTTCGAATCTCCCTCGTCACACCCACGTCACCTTCGAATCACCCACGTCACGTCCACGTCACGTTCGAATGTCTCACGTCACACCCACGTCACGTTCGAATCTCCCACGTCACGACCACGTCAGGTTCGAATCACCCACGTCACACCCACGTCACGTTCGATTCAGCCACGTCACACCCACGTCACGTTCGAATCTCCCACGTCACGCCCACGTCACGTTCGAATCTCCCATGTCACGCCCACGTCACGTTCGAATCTCCCACGTCACACCCACGTCACGTTCGAATCTCCCACGTCACGACCACGTCAGGTTCGAATCACCCACGTCACACCCACGTCACGTTCTAATCACCCACGTCACACCCACGTCACGTTCGAATCTCCCACGTCACGCCCACGTCACGTTCGAATATTCACCTCACACCCACGTCACGTTCGAATCTCCATCGTCACACCCACGTCACGTTCGAATCACCTAAGTCACACCCACGTCACATTCGAAACTCCCACGTCACGCCCACGTCACACCCACGTCACGTTCGATTCTCCCACGTCACACCCACGTCACGTTCGAAACACCCACGTCACACCCACGTCACGTTCGAATCACCACGTCACACCCACGCCACGTTCGAATCTCCCACGTCACGCCCACGTCACGTTCGAATGTCTCACGTCACACCCAAGTCACGTTCGATTCTCCCACGTCACGCCCACGTCACACCCACGTCACGTTCGAATATCCCACGTCACACCCACTTCACACCCATGTCACGTTCGAATCTCCCTCGTCACACCCACGTCACGTTCGAATGTCTCCCGTCACACCCACGTCACGTTCGAATCTCCCACGTCACGCCCATTCACACCCACGTCACGTTCGAATCTCCCACGTCACACCCACGTCACGTTCGAATCTCCCACGTCACGCCCATGTCACCTTCGAATCACCCACGTCACACCCACGTCACGTTCGAATTTCCCACGTCACGCCAACGTCACGTTCGAATCTCCCACGTCACACCCACCTCGCCTTCGAAGCACATATCGAACAACCATGCTCCTCCCTTGCAACAGCCTCACAGTGCTAGTGCCAAGGTGTGAGGACAGCTGGTGTAGGCTTGCGGAGGGGAGGCAAGGGAGCCGGGCACTCGTGGTGGGGGCTGTCCTAGGCATGCGGAGGCAAGCTCTGCCTTCCCAGTGCTCTTGCCTCTGAGCCCTGTTTGGTGGGGGAGCCTTGAAGCACGGTGGCACACCCACGCCAATTTCGAACCAGCGAGGTCACGTTCGAATCACCCACGTCACGCCCACGTCACGTTCGAATCTCCCACGTCACACCCACGTCACGTTCGAATCTCCCACGTCACGTTCGAATCTCCCACTTCACATCCACGTCACGTTCGAATCACCCACGTCACACCCACGTCACGTTCGAATCTCCCACGTCACGCCCATGTCACCTTCGAATCACCCACGTCACACCCACGTCACGTTCGAATCACCCACGACACACCAACGTCACGTTCGAATCACCCACGTCACGTTCGAATCTCCCACTTCACGCTCACGTCACGGTCGAATCTACCACGTCACGTTCGAATCTCCCACTTCACACCCACGTCACGTTCGAATCTCCCACGTCACACCCACGTCACTTTCGAATCTCCCACGTCACGCCCATGTCACCTTCGAATCACCCACGTCACACCCACGTCACGTTCGAATCACCCACGACACACCCACGTCACGTTCGAATCACCCATGTCACGCCCACGTCACGTTCGATTCACCCACGTCACACCCACGTCACGTTCGAATCTCCCACGTCACGCCCACGTCACGTTCGAATCTCCCACGTCACGTCCAGGTCACGTTCGAAACATCCACGTCACACCCACGTCACGTTCGAATCTCCCACGTCACGCCCAAGTCACGTTCGAATGTCTTACGTCACACGCACGTCACGTTCGAATCTCCCACGTCACGCCCACGTCACACCCACGTCACGTTCGAATCACCCACGCCACGCCCACGTAACGTTCGAATCTCCCACGTCACACCCACGTCACACCCACGTCACGTTCTAATCACCCACGTCACACCCACGTCACGTTCGAATCTCCCACGTCACGCCCACGTCACGTTCGAATCACCACGTCACACCCACGCCACGTTCGAATCTCCCACGTCACGCCCACGTCACGTTCGAATCACCCACGTCACGCTCACGTCACGTTCGAATCACCCACGTCACGTTCGAATCTACCACTTCACACCCACGTCACGTTCGAATCTCCCACGTCACACCCACGTCACGTTCGAATCACCCATGTCACGCCCACGTCACGTTCGAATCACCCACGACACACCCACGTCACGTTCGAATCGCCCACATCACACCCACGTCACGTTCGAAACAACCACGCCACACCCACGTCACGTTCGAATCTCCCACGTCACGCCCACGTCACGTTCGAATCTCCCACGTCACGTCCAGGTCACGTTCGAAACATCCACTTCACGCCCACGTCACGTTCGAATTTCCCACGTCACACCCACGTCACGTTCGAATCAGCCACGTCACGCCCACGTCACGTTCGAATCACCCACGACACACCCACGTCACACCCACTTCACGTTCGAATTTCCCACGTCACGCTCACGTCACGTTCGTATCTCCCACGTCACGCTCACGTCACGTTCGAAACTACCACTTCACGCTCACGTCACGTTCGAATCACCCACGTCACGTTCGAATCTCCCACGTCACGTTCGAATCTCCCACGTCACGCCCACGTCACGTTCGAATCTCCCACGTCACGACCACGTCAGGTTCGAATCACCCACGTCACACCCACGTCACGTTCGATTCACCCACGTCACACCCACGTCACGTTCGAATCTCCCACGTCACGCTCACGTCACGTTCGAATCTCCCACGTCACGTCCAGGTCACGTTCGAAACATCCACGTCACGCCCACGTCACGTTCGAATTTCCCACGTCACACCCACGTCACGTTCGATTCAGCCACGTCACACACACGTCACGTTCGAATCTCCCACGTCACGTTCGAATCTCCCACGTCACACCCACGTCACGTTCTAATCATCCACGTCACGCCCACGTCACGTTCGAATCACCCACGACACACCCACGTCACACCCACTTCACGTTCGAATTTCCCACGTCACGCTCACGTCACGTTCGAATCTCCCACGTCATGCTCACGTCACGTTCGTATCTCCCACGTCACACCCACGTCACGTTCGAATCACCCACGTCACGCTCACGTCACGTTCGAATCACCCACGTCACGTTCGAATCTACCACTTCACACCCACGTCACGTTCGAATCTCCCACGTCACACCCACGTCACGTTCGAATCACCCATGTCACGCCCACGTCACGTTCGAAACAACCACGCCACACCCACGTCACGTTCGAATCTCCCACGTCACGCCCACGTCACGTTCGAATCTCCCACGTCACGTCCAGGTCACGTTCGAAACATCCACGTCACGCCCACGTCACGTTCGAATTTCCCACGTCACACCCACGTCACGTTCGAATCAGCCACGTCACGCCCACGTCACGTTCGAATCACCCACGACACACCCACGTCACACCCATTTCACGTTCGAATTTCCCACGTCACGCTCACGTCACGTTCGAATCTCCACCGTCATGCTCACGTCACGTTCGTATCTCCCACGTCACGCTCACGTCACGTTCGAAACTACCACTTCACGCTCACGTCACGTTCGAATCACCCACGTCACGTTCGAATCTCCCACGTCACACCCACGTCACGTTCGAATCATCCACGTCACGCCCACGTCACGTTCGAATCACCCACGACACACCCACGTCACACCCACTTCACGTTCGAATTTCCACGTCACGCTCACGTCACGTTCGAATCTCCCACGTCATGCTCACGTCACGTTCGTATCTCCCACGTCACACCCACGTCACGTTCGAATCACCCACGTCACGCTCACGTCACGTTCGAATCACCCACGTCACGTTCGAATCTACCACTTCACACCCACGTCACGTTCGAATCTCCCACGTCACACCCACGTCACGTTCGAATCTCCCACGTCACGCCCATGTCACCTTCGAATCACCCACGTCACACCCACGTCACGTTCGAATCACCACGTCACACCCACGCCACGTTCGAATCTCCCACGTCACGCCCATGTCACCTTCGAATCACCCACGTCACACCCACGTCACGTTCGAATTTCCCACGTCACGCCAACGTCACGTTCGAATCTCCCACGTCACGCCCATGTCACCTTCGAATCACCCACGTCACACCCACGTCACGTTCGAATCACCCACGACACACCCACGTCACGTTCGAATCACCCATGTCACGCCCACGTCACTTTCGAATCACCCACGTCACACCCACGTCACTTTCGAATCACCTACGACACACCCACGTCACGTTCGAATCGCCCACGTCACGTTCGAATCACCTACGACACACCCACGTCACGTTCGAATCTCCCACGTCACACCCACGTCACGTTCCAAACACCCACGTCACGTTCCAAATACCCACGTCACGCCCACGTCACGTTCGAATCACCCACGTCACGCCCACGTCACGTTCGAATCTCCCACGTCACACCCACGTCACGTTCGAATCACCCACTTCACGCTCACGTCACGTTCGAATCTCCCACGTCACGTTCGAATCTCCCACGTCACACCCACGTCACGTTCGAATCACCACGTCACACCCACGTCACGTTCGATTCAGCCACGTCACACCCACGTCACGTTCGAATCTCCCACGTCACGCCCACGTCACGTTCGAATCACCCACGTCACACCCACGTCACGTTCGAATCTCCCAATTCACGCCCACGTCACGTTCGAATGTCTCACCTCACACCCACGTCACGTTCGAATCTCCCACGTCACGCCCAAGTCACGTTCGAATGTCTCACGTCACACCCACGTCACGTTCCAATCACCCACGCCACGCCCACGTAACGTTCGAATCTCCCACGTCACACCCACGTCACACCCACGTCACGTTCTAATCACCCACGTCACACCCACGTCACGTTCGAATCTCCCACGTCACGCCCACGTCACGTTCGAATCACCACGTCACACCCACGCCACGTTCGAATCTCCCACGTCACGCCCACGTCACGTTCGAATGTCTCACGTCACACCCAAGTCACGTTCGATTCTCCCACGTCACGCCCACGTCACACCCACGTCACGTTCGAATATCCCACGTCACACCCACTTCACACCCATGTCACGTTCGAATCTCCCTCGTCACACCCACGTCACGTTCGAATGTCTCACGTCACACCCACGTCACGTTCGAATCTCCCACGTCACGCCCATTCACACCCACGTCACGTTCGAATCTCCCACGTCACACCCACGTCACGTTCGAATCTCCCACGTCACGCCCATGTCACCTTCGAATTACCCACGTCACACCCACGTCACGTTCGAATTTCCCACGTCACGCCAACCTCACGTTCGAATCTCCCACGTCACACCCACCTCGCCTTCGAAGCACATATCGAACAACCATGCTCCTGCCTTGCAACAGCCTCACACTGCTAGTGCCAAGGTGTGAGGACAGCTGGTGTAGGCTTGCGGAGGGGAGGCAAGGGAGCCGGGCACTCGTGGTGGGGGCTGTCCTAGGCATGCGGAGGCAAGCTCTGCCTTCCCAGTGCTCTTGCCTCTGAGCCCTGCTTGGTGGGGGAGCCTTGAAGCACGGTGGCACACCCACGCCAATTTCGAACCACCCAGGTCACGTTCGAATGTCTCACGTCACACCCACGTCACGTTCGAATCACCCACGTCACACCCACGTCACACCCACGTCACGTTCTAATCACCCACGTCACGCCCACGTCACGTTCGAATCACCCACGTCACACCCACATCACGTTCGAATCTCCCACGTCACGCCCACGTCACGTTCGAATCTCCCACGTCACGACCACGTCAGGTTCGAATCACCCACGTCACACCCACGTCACGTTCGATTCAGCCACGTCACACCCACGTCACGTTCGAATCTCCCACGTCACGCCCATGTCACCTTCGAATCACCCACGTCACACCCACGTCACGTTCGAATCACCCACGACACACCCACGTCACGTTCGAATCACCCATGTCACGCCCACGTCACGTTCGATTCACCCACGTCACACCCACGTCACGTTCGAATCTCCCACGTCACGCCCACGTCACGTTCGAATCTCCCACGTCACGTCCAGGTCACGTTCGAAACATCCACGTCACGCCCACGTCACGTTCGAATTTCCCACGTCACACCCACGTCACGTTCGAATCAGCCACGTCACGCCCAAGTTACGTTCGAATCTCCCACGTCACGTTCGAATCTCCCACGTCACACCCACGTCACGTTCTAATCATCCACGTCACGCCCACGTCACGTTCGAATCACCCACGACACACCCACGTCACACCCACTTCACGTTCGAATTTCCCACGTCACGCTCACGTCACGTTCGAATCTCCCACGTCATGCTCACGTCACGTTCGTATCTCCCACGTCACACCCACGTCAAGTTCGAATCACCCACGTCACGCTCACGTCACGTTCGAATCACCCACGTCACGTTCGAATCTACCACTTCACACCCACGTCACGTTCGAATCTCCCACGTCACACCCACGTCACGTTCGAATCACCCATGTCACGCCCACGTCACGTTCGAATCACCCACGACACACCCACGTCACGTTCGAATCGCCCACATCACACCCACGTCACGTTCGAAACAACCACGCCACACCCACGTCACGTTCGAATCTCCCACGTCACGCCCACGTCACGTTCGAATCTCCCACGTCACGTCCAGGTCACGTTCGAAACATCCACGACACGCCCACGTCACGTTCGAATTTCCCACGTCACACCCACGTCACGTTCGAATCAGCCACGTCACGCCCACGTCACGTTCGAATCACCCACGACACACCCACGTCACACCCATTTCACGTTCGAATTTCCCACGTCACGCTCACGTCACGTTCGAATCTCCACCGTCATGCTCACGTCACGTTCGTATCTCCCACGTCACGCTCACGTCACGTTCGAAACTACCAATTCACGCTCACGTCACGTTCGAATCACCCACGTCACGTTCGAATCTCCCACGTCACACCCACGTCACGTTCGAATCATCCACGTCACGCCCACGTCACGTTCGAATCACCCACGACACACCCACGTCACACCCACTTCACGTTCGAATTTCCACGTCACGCTCACGTCACGTTCGAATCTCCCACGTCATGCTCACGTCACGTTCGTATCTCCCACGTCACACCCACGTCACGTTCGAATCACCCACGTCACGCTCACGTCACGTTCGAATCACCCACGTCACGTTCGAATCTACCACTTCACACCCACGTCACGTTCGAATCTCCCACGTCACACCCACGTCACGTTCGAATCTCCCACGTCACGCCCATGTCACCTTCGAATCACCCACGTCACACCCACGTCACGTTCGAATCACCACGTCACACCCACGCCACGTTCGAATCTCCCACGTCACGCCCATGTCACCTTCGAATCACCCACGTCACACCCACGTCACGTTCGAATTTCCCACGTCACGCCAACCTCACGTTCGAATCTCCCACGTCACACCCACCTCGCCTTCGAAGCACATATCGAACAACCATGCTCCTGCCTTGCAACAGCCTCACACTGCTAGTGCCAAGGTGTGAGGACAGCTGGTGTAGGCTTGCGGAGGGGAGGCAAGGGAGCCGGGCACTCGTGGTGGGGGCTGTCCTAGGCATGCGGAGGCAAGCTCTGCCTTCCCAGTGCTCTTGCCTCTGAGCCCTGCTTGGTGGGGGAGCCTTGAAGCACGGTGGCACACCCACGCCAATTTCGAACCACCCAGGTCACGTTCGAATGTCTCACGTCACACCCACGTCACGTTCGAATCACCCACGTCACACCCACGTCACACCCACGTCACGTTCTAATCACCCACGTCACGCCCACGTCACGTTCGAATCACCCACGTCACACCCACGTCACGTTCGAATCTCCCACGTCACGCCCACGTCACGTTCGAATCTCCCACGTCACGACCACGTCAGGTTCGAATCACCCACGTCACACCCACGTCACGTTCGATTCAGCCACGTCACACCCACGTCACGTTCGAATCTACCACGTCACGCCCACGTCACGTTCGAATCACCCACGCGACGCCCACGTCACACCCACGTCACGTTCGAATCACCCACGTCACACCCACGTCACGTTCGAATCTCCCACGTCACACCCACGTCACGCCCACGTAACGTTCGAATCTCCCAAGTCACGTTCGAATCTACCACGTCACGTTCGAATCACCCACGTCACACCCACGTCACGTTCGAATCTCCCACGTCACGCCCACGTCACGTTCGAACCTCCCACGTCACAGCCAGGTCACGTTCGAATCTCCCACGTCACGCCCACGTCACGTTCGAATCTCCCACCTCACACCCACGTCACGTTCGAATTTCCCACGTCACGCCAACGTCACGTTCGAATCTCCCACGTCACACCCACCTCGCCTTCGAAGCACATATGGAACAACCATGCTCCTGCCTTGCAACAGCCTCCCAGTGCTAGTGCCAAGGTGTGAGGACAGCTGGTGTAGGCTTGCGGAGGGGAGGCAAGGGAGCCGGGCACTCGTGGTGGGGGCTGTCCTAGGCATGCGGAGGCAAGCTCTGCCTTCCCAGTGCTCTTGCCTCTGAGCCCTGCTTGGTGGGGGAGCCTTGAAGCAGGGTGGCACACCCACGCCAATTTCGAACCACCCAGGTCACGTTCGAATGTCTCACGTCACACCCACGTCACGTTCGAATCACCCACGTCACACCCACGTCACACCCACGTCACGTTCTAATCACCCACGTCACGCCCACGTCACGTTCGAATCACCCACGTCACACCCACGTCACGTTCGAATCTCCCACGTCACGCCCACGTCACGTTCGAATCTCCCACGTCACGACCACGTCAGGTTCGAATCACCCACGTCACACCCACGTCACGTTCGATTCAGCCACGTCACACCCACGTCACGTTCGAATCTACCACGTCACGCCCACGTCACGTTCGAATCACCCACGCGACGCCCACGTCACACCCACGTCACGTTCGAATCACCCACGTCACACCCACGTCACGTTCGAATCTCCCACGTCACACCCACGTCACGCCCACGTAACGTTCGAATCTGCCACTACACGCCCACGTCACACCCACGTCACGTTAGAATCACCCCACGTCACACACACGTCACGTTCGAATCTCCCACGTCACACCCACGTCACGTTCGAAACTCCCACGTCACGCCCACGTCACGTTCGAATCTCCCAATTCACGCCCACGTCACGTTCGAATTTCCCACGTCACACCCACGTCACGTTCGAATCTCCCAATTCACGCCCACGTCACGTTCGAATTTCCCACGTCACACCCACGTCACGTTCGGATCTCCCACGTCACGTTCGTATCTCCTACGTCACACCCACGTAACGTTCGAATCTGCCACTACACGCCCACGTCACACCCACGTCACGTTAGAATCACCCACGTCACACACACGTCACGTTCGAATCTCCCACGTCACACCCACGTCACGTTCGAATGTCTCACCTCACACCCACGTCACGTTCGAATCTCCCACGTCACGCCCAAGTCACGTTCGAATGTCTCACGTCACACGCACGTCACGTTCGATTCTCCCACGTCACGCCCACGTCACACCCACGTCACGTTCGAATATCCCACGTCACACCCACTTCACACCCATGTCACGTTCGAATCTCCCTCGTCACACCCACGTCACGTTCGAATGTCTCCCGTCACACCCACGTCACGTTCGAATCTCCCACGTCACGCCCATTCACACCCAGGTCACGTTCGAATCTCCCACGTCACACCCACGTCACGTTCGAATCTCCCACGTCACGCCCACGTCACGTTCGAATCATCTATGTCACGCCCACGTCACGTTCGAATTTCCCACGTCACGCCCACGTCACACCCACGTCACGTTCGATTCTCCCACGTCACACCCACGTCACGTTCGAAACACTCACGTCACACCCACGTCACGTTCGAATCACCCACGTCACGCCCACGTCACGTTCGAAATACCCACGTCACGTCCACGTCACGTTCGAATCACCTACGTCACACCCACGTCACGTTCGAATCACCCACGTCACACCCACGTCACGTTCGAATCACCACGTCACACCCACGTCACGTTCGAATCTCCCACGTCACGCCCACGTCACGTTCGAATGTCTCACCTCACACCCACGTCACGTTCGATTCTCCCACGTCACACCCACGTCACACCCACGTCACGTTCGAATATCCCACGTCACACCCACTTCACACCCATGTCACGTTCGAATCTCCCTCGTCACACCCACGTCACGTTCGAATGTCTCCCGTCACACCCACGTCACGTTCGAATCTCCCACCTCACACCCACCTCGCCTTCGAAGCACATATGGAACAACCATGCTCCTGCCTTGCAACAGCCTCACAGTGCTAGTGCCAAGGTGTGAGGACAGCTGGTGTAGGCTTGCGGAGGGGAGGCAAGGGAGCCGGGCACTCGTGGTGGGGGCTGTCCTAGGCATGCGGAGGCAAGCTCTGCCTTCCCAGTGCTCTTGCCTCTGAGCCCTGCTTGGTGGGGGAGCCTTGAAGCAGGGCGGCACACCCACGCCATTTTCGAACCACCCACTTCACGTTCGAATCACCCATGTCACAGCCACGTCACGTTCGAATCTCCCACGTCACTCGCACGTCACGTTCGAATCACCCACGTCACACCCACATCACGTTCGAATCTCCCACGTCACGCCCACGTCACGTTCGAATCTCCCACGTCACGACCACGTCAGGTTCGAATCACCCACGTCACACCCACGTCACGTTCGATTCAGCCACGTCACACCCACGTCACGTTCGAATCTACCACGTCACGCCAACGTCACGTTCGAATCACCACGTCACGTTCGAATCACCGAGGTCACACCCATGTCACGTTCTAATCACCCACGTCACACGCACGTCACGTTCGAATCTCCCACATCACACCCATTCACACCCACGTAACGTTCGAATCACCCACGTCACGACCACGTCACGTTCGATTCTCCCACGTCACGCCCACGTCACGTTCGAATCACCCACGCGACGCCCACGTCACGTTCGAATATTCACCTCACACCCACGTCACGTTCGAATCTCCATCGTCACACCCACGTCACACCCACGTCACGTTCGAATCTCCTACGTCACACCCACGTAACGTTCGAATCTGCCACTACACGCCCACGTCACACCCACGTCACGTTAGAATCACCCACGTCACACACACGTCACGTTAGAATCACCCACGTCACACCCACGTCACGTTCGAAACTCCCACGTCACGCCCACGTCACGTTCGAATGTCTCACCTCACACCCACGTCACGTTCGAATCTCCCACGTCACGCCCAAGTCACGTTCGAATGTCTCACGTCACACGCACGTCACGTTCGAATCTCCCACGTCACGCCCACGTCACACCCACGTCACGTTCGAATCACCCACGCCACGCCCACGTAACGTTCGAATCTCCCACGTCACACCCACGTCACACCCACGTCACGTTCGAATGTCTCACCTCACACCCACGTCACGTTCGAATCTCCCACGTCACACACACGTCACCTTCGAATGTCTCACGTCACACCCACGTCACGTTCGAATCTCCCTCGTCACACCCACGTCACTCCCACGTCACGTTCGAATCTCCCACGTCACGCCCAAGTCACGTTCGAATCACCCACGTCACGCCCAAGTCACGTTCGAATCACCCACGCGACGCCCACGTCACGTTCGAATGTCTCACTTCACACCCAAGTCACGTTCGATTCTCCCACGTCACACCCACGTCACACCCACGTCACGTTCGATTCTCCCACCTCACACCCCCGTCACGTTCGAATCTCCCGGGTCACGCCCACGTCACACCCACGTCACGTTCGAATCTCCCACGTCACACCCATTCACACCCACGTCACGTTCGAATCACCCACGTCACGCCCACGTCACGTTCGAATCTCCCACGTCACACCCATTCACACCCACGTCACGTTCGAATCACCGAGGTCACACCCACGTCACGTTCGAATCTCCCACGTCACACCCATTCACACCCACGTCACGTTCGAATCACCCACGTCACACCCACGTCACGTTCGAATCTCCCTCGTCACACCCACGTCACATTCGAATGTCTCACGTCACACCCAGATCACGTTCGAATCTCCCAGGTCACACCCACGTCACTCGCACGTCACGTTCGAATCTCCCACGTCACACCCACGTCACGTTCGAA
The DNA here is from genome assembly GCF_036417845.1 of Apteryx mantelli. Classification (NCBI taxonomy): domain Eukaryota; kingdom Metazoa; phylum Chordata; class Aves; order Apterygiformes; family Apterygidae; genus Apteryx; species Apteryx mantelli. Next base: position 143,574 of record NW_027118494.1, on the reverse strand, counting down.
TCTCCCACGTCACGCCCACGTCACACCCACGTAACGTTCGAATCACCCCCGTCACCTTCGAATCACCCACGTCACACCCACGTCACGTTCGAATCTCCCACGTCACACCCACGTCACACCCACGTCACACCCACGTCACGTTCGAATCTCCCACGGCACACCCACGTCACGTTCGAATCTCCATCGTCACACCCACGTCACACCCACGTCACGTTCGAATCTCCTACGTCACGCCCACGTCACACCCACGTCACGTTCGAATCACCCACGTCACACCCACGTCACGTTCGAATCTCCCTCGTCACACCCACGTCACGTTCGAATGTCTCCCGTCACACCCACGTCACGTTCGAATCTCCCACGTCACGCCCATTCACACCCACGTCACGTTCGAATCTCCCACGTCACGCCCACGTCACGTTCGCATTTCCCACGTCACGTTCGAATCTCCCACGTCACACCCACGTCACGTTCGAAACACCCACGTCACACCCACGTCACGTTCGAATGTCTCACCTCACACCCACGTCACGTTCGAATCACCCACTTCACACCCACGTCACGTTCGAATCTCCCACGTCACACCCACGTCACGTTCGAATCACCCACTTCACACCCATGTCACGTTCGAATCTCCCTCGTCACACCCACGTCACGTTCGAATCTCCCTCGTCACGCCCACGTCACGTTCGAATGACTCACCTCACACCCACGTCACGTTCGAATCTCCCACGTCACGCCCAAGTCACGTTCGAATGTCTCACGTCACACGCACGTCACGTTCGAATCTCCCACGTCACGCCCACGTCACACCCACGTCACGTTCTAATCACCCACGTCACACCCACGTCACGTTCGAATCTCCCACGTCACGCCCACGTCACGTTCGAATCACCACGTCACACCCACGCCACGTTCGAATCTCCCACGTCACGCCCACGTCACGTTCGAATCACCCACGTCACACCCACGTCACGTTCGAATCACCCACGTCACGCCCACGTCACGTTCGAATCTCCCACGTCACAGCCACGTCAAGTTCGAAACACCCACGACACACCAACGTCACGTTCGAATCACCCACGTCACGTTCGAATCTCCCACTTCACGCTCACGTCACGTTCGAATCTACCACGTCACGTTCGAATCTCCCACTTCACACCCACGTCACGTTCGAATCTCCCACGTCACGCCCATGTCACCTTCGAATCACCCACGTCACACCCACGTCACGTTCGAATCACCCACGACACACCCACGTCACGTTCGAATCACCCATGTCACGCCCACGTCACGTTCGATTCACCCACGTCACACCCACGTCACGTTCGAATCTCCCACGTCACGCCCACGTCACGTTCGAATCTCCCACGTCACGTCCAGGTCACGTTCGAAACATCCACGTCACACCCACGTCACGTTCGAATCTCCCACGTCACGCCCAAGTCACGTTCGAATGTCTTACGTCACACGCACGTCACGTTCGAATCTCCCACGTCACGCCCACGTCACACCCACGTCACGTTCGAATCACCCACGCCACGCCCACGTAACGTTCGAATCTCCCACGTCACACCCACGTCACACCCACGTCACGTTCTAATCACCCACGTCACGCCCACGTCACGTTCGAATCACCACGTCACACCCACGCCACGTTCGAATCTCCCACGTCACGCCCATGTCACCTTCGAATCACCCACGTCACACCCACGTCACGTTCGAATCACCACGTCACACCCACGCCACGTTCGAATTTCCCACGTCACGCCAACGTCACGTTCGAATCTCCCACGTCACACCCACCTCGCCTTCGAAGCACATATCGAACAACCATGCTCCTGCCTTGCAACAGCCTCACAGTGCTAGTGCCAAGGTGTGAGGACAGCTGGTGTAGGCTTGCGGAGGGGAGGCAAGGGAGCCGGGCACTCGTGGTGGGGGCTGTCCTAGGCATGCGGAGGCAACCTCTGCCTTCCCAGTGCTCTTGCCTCTGAGCCCTGCTTGGTGGGGGAGCCTTGAAGCAGGGTGGCACACCCACGCCAATTTCGAACCACCCAGGTCACGTTCGAATGTCTCACGTCACACCCACGTCACGTTCGAATCACCCACGTCACACCCACGTCACACCCACGTCACGTTCTAATCACCCACGTCAAGCCCACGTCACGTTCGAATCACCCACGTCACACCCACATCACGTTCGAATCTCCCACGTCACGCCCACGTCACGTTCGAATCTCCCACGTCACGACCACGTCAGGTTCGATTCAGCCACGTCACACCCACGTCACGTTCGATTCAGCCACGTCACACCCACGTCACGTTCGAATCTACCACGTCACGCCCACGTCACGTTCGAATCACCCACGCGACGCCCACGTCACACCCACGTCACGTTCGAATCACCCACGTCACACCCACGTCACGTTCGAATCTCCCACGTCACACCCACGTCACGCCCACGTAACGTTCGAATCTGCCACTACACGCCCACGTCACACCCACGTCACGTTAGAATCACCCACGTCACACACACGTCACGTTCGAATCTCCCACGTCACACCCACGTCACGTTCGAAACTCCCACGTCACGCCCACGTCACGTTCGAATCTCCCACGTCACGTTCGAATCTCCCAATCACACCCACGTCACGTTCGAATCTCCCACGTCACACCCACGTCACGTTCGAATCACCACGTCACACCCACGTCACGTTCGATTCAGCCACGTCACACACACGTCACGTTCGAATCTCCCACGTCACGCCCACGTCACGTTCGAATCACCCACGTCACACCCACGTCACGTTCGAATCTCCCAATTCACGCCCACGTCACGTTCGAATTTCCCACGTCACACCCACGTCACGTTCGAATCTCCCACGTCACACCCACGTCACGTTCGAATCTCCCACGTCACGCACACGTCACGTTCGAATCACCCACGTCACGTTCGAAACACCCACGTCACACCCACGTCACGTTCGAATCTCCCACGTCACGCCCACGTCACGTTCGAATCTCCCACGTCACGACCACGTCAGGTTCGATTCAGCCACGTCACGCCCACGTCACGTTCGATTCAGCCACGTCACACCCACGTCACGTTCGAATCTACCACGTCACGCCCACGTCACGTTCGAATCACCCACGCGACGCCCACGTCACACCCACGTCACGTTCGAATCACCCACGTCACACCCACGTCACGTTCGAATCTCCCACGTCACACCCACGTCACGCCCACGTAACGTTCGAATCTGCCACTACACGCCCACGTCACACCCACGTCACGTTCGAATCACCCACGCCACGCCCACGTAACGTTCGAATCTCCCACGTCACACCCACGTCACACCCACGTCACGTTCTAATCACCCACGTCACACCCACGTCACGTTCGAATCTCCCACGTCACGCCCACGTCACGTTCGAATCACCACGTCACGCCCACGCCACGTTCGAATCTCCCACGTCACGCCCATGTCACCTTCGAATCACCCACGTCACACCCACGTCACGTTCGAATCACCACGTCACACCCACGCCACGTTCGAATCTCCCACGTCACGCCCATGTCACCTTCGAATCACCCACGTCACACCCACGTCACGTTCGAATTTCCCACGTCACGCCAACGTCACGTTCGAATCTCCCACGTCACACCCACCTCGCCTTCGAAGCACATATGGAACAACCATGCTCCTGCCTTGCAACAGCCTCACAGTGCTAGTGCCAAGGTGTGAGGACAGCTGGTGTAGGCTTGCGGAGGGGAGGCAAGGGAGCCGGGCACTCGTGGTGGGGGCTGTCCTAGGCATGCGGAGGCAAGCTCTGCCTTCCCAGTGCTCTTGCCTCTGAGCCCTGCTTGGTGGGGGAGCCTTGAAGCAGGGCGGCACACCCACGCCAATTTCGAACCACCCAGGTCACGTTCGAATGTCTCACGTCACACCCACGTCACGTTCGAATCACCCACGTCACACCCACGTCACACCCACGTCACGTTCTAATCACCCACGTCACGCCCACGTCACGTTCGAATCACCCACGTCACACCCACATCACGTTCGAATCTCCCACGTCACACCCACGTCACGTTCGAATCTCCCACGTCACGACCACGTCAGGTTCGAATCACCCACGTCACACCCACGTCACGTTCGATTCAGCCACGTCACACCCACGTCACGTTCGAATCTACCACGTCACGCCCACGTCACGTTCGAATCACCCACGCGACGCCCACGTCACACCCACGTCACGTTCGAATCACCCACGTCACACCCACGTCACGTTCGAATCTCCCACGTCACACCCACGTCACGCCCACGTAACGTTCGAATCTGCCACTACACGCCCACGTCACACCCACGTCACGTTAGAATCACCCACGTCACACACACGTCACGTTCGAATCTCCCACGTCACGCCCACGTCACGTTCGAATCTCCCACGTCACACCCACCTCGCCTTCGAAGCACATATCGAACAACCATGCTCCTCCCTTGCAACAGCCTCACACTGCTAGTGCCAAGGTGTGAGGACAGCTGGTGTAGGCTTGCGGAGGGGAGGCAAGGGAGCCGGGCACTCGTGGTGGGGGCTGTCCTAGGCATGCGGAGGCAAGCTCTGCCTTCCCAGTGCTCTTGCCTCTGAGCCCTGTTTGGTGGGGGAGCCTTGAAGCAGGGTGGCACACCCACGCCAATTTCGAACCAGCCAGGTCACGTTCGAATTTCCCACGTCACGCCCACGTCACGTTCGAATCTCCCACGTCACCCCCACGTCACGTTCGAATCACCCACGTCACACCCACCTCGCCTTCGAAGCACATATCGAACAACCATGCTCCTCCCTTGCAACAGCCTCACAGTGCTAGTGCCAAGGTGTGAGGACAGCTGGTGTAGGCTTGCGGAGGGGAGGCAAGGGAGCCGGGCACTCGTGGTGGGGGCTGTCCTAGGCATGCGGAGGCAAGCTCTGCCTTCCCAGTGCTCTTGCCTCTGAGCCCTGCTTGGTGGGGGAGCCATGAAGCAGGGTGGCACACCCACGCCAATTTCGAACCAGCCAGGTCACGTTCGAATTTCCCACGTCACGCCCACGTCACGTTCGAATCACCCACGTCACGTTCGAATCTACCACTTTACACCCACGTCACTTTCGAATCTCCCACGTCACACCCACGTCACGTTCGAATCTCCCACGTCACGCCCATGTCACCTTCGAATTTCCCACGTCACACCCACGTCACTTTCGAATCACCCACGTCACACCCACGTCACTTTCGAATCACCTACGACACACCCACGTCACGTTCGAATCGCCCACGTCACGTTCGAATCACCTACGACACACCCACGTCACGTTCGAATCGCCCACGTCACACCCACGTCACGTTCGAATCTCCCACGTCACACCCACGTCACGTTCGAATCGCCCACGTCACACCCACGTCACGTTCCAAACACCCACGTCACGTTCCAAATACCCACGTCACGCCCACGTCACGTTCGAATCACCCACGTCACGCCCACGTCACGTTCGAATCTCCCACGTCACACCCACGTCACGTTCGAATCACCCACTTCACGCTCACGTCACGTTCGAATCTCCCACCTCACGTTCGAATCTCCCACGTCACACCCACGTCACGTTCGAATCACCACGTCACACCCACGTCACGTTCGATTCAGCCACGTCACACCCACGTCACGTTCGAATCTCCCACGTCACGCCCACGTCACGTTCGAATCACCCACGTCACACCCACGTCACGTTCGAATCTCCCAATTCACGCCCACGTCACGTTCGAATCTCCCACGTCACGCCCACGTCACGTTCGAATGTCTCACCTCAAACCCACGTCACGTTCGAATCTCCCACGTCACGCCCAAGTCACGTTCGATTCAGCCACGTCACACCCACGTCACGTTCGAATCTCCCACGTCACGCCCACGTCACGTTCGAATCACCCACGTCACACCCACGTCACGTTCGAATCTCCCAATTCACGCCCACGTCACGTTCGAATCTCCCACGTCACACCCACGTCACGTTCGAATCTCCCACGTCACGCACACGTCACGTTCGAATCACCCACGTCACGTTCGAAACACCCACGTCACACCCACGTCACGTTCGAATCTCCCACGTCACGCCCACGTCACGTTCGAATCTCCCACGTCACGACCACGTCAGGTTCGATTCAGCCACGTCACGCCCACGTCACGTTCGATTCAGCCACGTCACACCCACGTCACGTTCGAATCTACCACGTCACGCCCACGTCACGTTCGAATCACCCACGCGACGCCCACGTCACACCCACGTCACGTTCGAATCACCCACGTCACACCCACGTCACGTTCGAATCTCCCACGTCACACCCACGTCACGCCCACGTAACGTTCGAATCTGCCACTACACGCCCACGTCACACCCACGTCACGTTCGAATCACCCACGCCACGCCCACGTAACGTTCGAATCTCCCACGTCACACCCACGTCACACCCACGTCACGTTCTAATCACCCACGTCACACCCACGTCACGTTCGAATCTCCCACGTCACGCCCACGTCACGTTCGAATCACCACGTCACGCCCACGCCACGTTCGAATCTCCCACGTCACGCCCATGTCACCTTCGAATCACCCACGTCACACCCACGTCACGTTCGAATCACCACGTCACACCCACGCCACGTTCGAATCTCCCACGTCACGCCCATGTCACCTTCGAATCACCCACGTCACACCCACGTCACGTTCGAATTTCCCACGTCACGCCAACGTCACGTTCGAATCTCCCACGTCACACCCACCTCGCCTTCGAAGCACATATGGAACAACCATGCTCCTGCCTTGCAACAGCCTCACAGTGCTAGTGCCAAGGTGTGAGGACAGCTGGTGTAGGCTTGCGGAGGGGAGGCAAGGGAGCCGGGCACTCGTGGTGGGGGCTGTCCTAGGCATGCGGAGGCAAGCTCTGCCTTCCCAGTGCTCTTGCCTCTGAGCCCTGCTTGGTGGGGGAGCCTTGAAGCAGGGCGGCACACCCACGCCAATTTCGAACCACCCAGGTCACGTTCGAATGTCTCACGTCACACCCACGTCACGTTCGAATCACCCACGTCACACCCACGTCACACCCACGTCACGTTCTAATCACCCACGTCACGCCCACGTCACGTTCGAATCACCCACGTCACACCCACATCACGTTCGAATCTCCCACGTCACACCCACGTCACGTTCGAATCTCCCACGTCACGACCACGTCAGGTTCGAATCACCCACGTCACACCCACGTCACGTTCGATTCAGCCACGTCACACCCACGTCACGTTCGAATCTACCACGTCACGCCCACGTCACGTTCGAATCACCCACGCGACGCCCACGTCACACCCACGTCACGTTCGAATCACCCACGTCACACCCACGTCACGTTCGAATCTCCCACGTCACACCCACGTCACGCCCACGTAACGTTCGAATCTGCCACTACACGCCCACGTCACACCCACGTCACGTTAGAATCACCCACGTCACACACACGTCACGTTCGAATCTCCCACGTCACGCCCACGTCACGTTCGAATCTCCCACGTCACACCCACCTCGCCTTCGAAGCACATATCGAACAACCATGCTCCTCCCTTGCAACAGCCTCACACTGCTAGTGCCAAGGTGTGAGGACAGCTGGTGTAGGCTTGCGGAGGGGAGGCAAGGGAGCCGGGCACTCGTGGTGGGGGCTGTCCTAGGCATGCGGAGGCAAGCTCTGCCTTCCCAGTGCTCTTGCCTCTGAGCCCTGTTTGGTGGGGGAGCCTTGAAGCAGGGTGGCACACCCACGCCAATTTCGAACCACCCAGGTCACGTTCGAATTTCCCACGTCACGCCCACGTCACGTTCGAATCTCCCACGTCACCCCCACGTCACGTTCGAATCACCCACGTCACACCCACCTCGCCTTCGAAGCACATATCGAACAACCATGCTCCTCCCTTGCAACAGCCTCACAGTGCTAGTGCCAAGGTGTGAGGACAGCTGGTGTAGGCTTGCGGAGGGGAGGCAAGGGAGCCGGGCACTCGTGGTGGGGGCTGTCCTAGGCATGCGGAGGCAAGCTCTGCCTTCCCAGTGCTCTTGCCTCTGAGCCCTGCTTGGTGGGGGAGCCATGAAGCAGGGTGGCACACCCACGCCAATTTCGAACCAGCCAGGTCACGTTCGAATTTCCCACGTCACGCCCACGTCACGTTCGAATCACCCACGTCACGTTCGAATCTACCACTTTACACCCACGTCACTTTCGAATCTCCCACGTCACACCCACGTCACGTTCGAATCTCCCACGTCACGCCCATGTCACCTTCGAATTTCCCACGTCACACCCACGTCACTTTCGAATCACCCACGTCACACCCACGTCACTTTCGAATCACCTACGACACACCCACGTCACGTTCGAATCGCCCACGTCACGTTCGAATCACCTACGACACACCCACGTCACGTTCGAATCGCCCACGTCACACCCACGTCACGTTCGAATCTCCCACGTCACACCCACGTCACGTTCGAATCGCCCACGTCACACCCACGTCACGTTCCAAACACCCACGTCACGTTCCAAATACCCACGTCACGCCCACGTCACGTTCGAATCACCCACGTCACGCCCACGTCACGTTCGAATCTCCCACGTCACACCCACGTCACGTTCGAATCACCCACTTCACGCTCACGTCACGTTCGAATCTCCCACCTCACGTTCGAATCTCCCACGTCACACCCACGTCACGTTCGAATCACCACGTCACACCCACCTCACGTTCGATTCAGCCACGTCACACCCACGTCACGTTCGAATCTCCCACGTCACGCCCACGTCACGTTCGAATCACCCACGTCACACCCACGTCACGTTCGAATCTCCCAATTCACGCCCACGTCACGTTCGAATCTCCCACGTCACGCCCACGTCACGTTCGAATGTCTCACCTCAAACCCACGTCACGTTCGAATCTCCCACGTCACGCCCAAGTCACGTTCGATTCAGCCACGTCACACCCACGTCACGTTCGAATCTCCCACGTCACGCCCACGTCACGTTCGAATCACCCACGTCACACCCACGTCACGTTCTAATCACCCACGTCACACCCACGTCACGTTCGAATCTCCCACGTCACGCCCACGTCACGTTCGAATGTCTCACGTCACACCCAAGTCACGTTCGATTCTCCCACGTCACGCCCACGTCACACCCACGTCACGTTCGAATATCCCACGTCACACCCACTTCACACCCATGTCACGTTCGAATCTCCCTCGTCACACCCACGTCACGTTCGAATGTCTCACGTCACACCCACGTCACGTTCGAATCTCCCACGTCACGCCCATTCACACCCACGTCACGTTCGAATCTCCCACGTCACACCCACGTCACGTTCGAATCTCCCACGTCACACCCACGTCACGTTCGAATCACCCACGCCACGCCCACGTAACGTTCGAATCACCCACGTCACACCCACGTCACGTTCGAATCACCACGTCACACCCACGCCACGTTCGAATCTCCCACGTCACGCCCATGTCACCTTCGAATCACCCACGTCACACCCACGTCACGTTCGAATTTCCCACGTCACACCCACGTCACGTTCGAATCTCCCACGTCACACCCACCTCGCCTTCGAAGCACATATGGAACAACCATGCTCCTGCCTTGCAACAGCCTCACAGTGCTAGTGCCAAGGTGTGAGGACAGCTGGTGTAGGCTTGCGGAGGGGAGGCAAGGGAGCCGGGCACTCGTGGTGGGGGCTGTCCTAGGCATGCGGAGGCAAGCTCTGCCTTCCCAGTGCTCTTGCCTCTGAGCCCTGCTTGGTGGGGGAGCCTTGAAGCAGGGTGGCACACCCACGCCAATTTCGAACCACCCAGGTCACGTTCGAATGTCTCACGTCACACCCACGTCACGTTCGAATCACCCACGTCACACCCACGTCACGTTCGAATCTCCCACGTCACACCCACGTCACGCCCACGTAACGTTCGAATCTGCCACTACACGCCCACGTCACACCCACGTCACGTTAGAATCACCCACGTCACACACACGTCACGTTCGAATTTCCCACGTCACACCCACGTCACGTTCGAATCTCCCACGTCACACCCACCTCGCCTTCGAAGCACATATCGAACAACCATGCTCCTCCCTTGCAACAGCCTCACACTGCTAGTGCCAAGGTGTGAGGACAGCTGGTGTAGGCTTGCGGAGGGGAGGCAAGGGAGCCGGGCACTCGTGGTGGGGGCTGTCCTAGGCATGCGGAGGCAAGCTCTGCCTTCCCAGTGCTCTTGCCTCTGAGCCCTGTTTGGTGGGGGAGCCTTGAAGCAGGGTGGCACACCCACGCCAATTTCGAACCAGCCAGGTCATGTTCGAATCTCCCACGTCACGCCCACGTCACGTTCGAATCTCCCACGTCACGCCCATGTCACCTTCGAATCACCCACGTCACACCCACGTCACGTTCGAATCACCCACGACACACCCACGTCACGTTCGAATCACCCATGTCACGCCCACGTCACGTTCGAATCTCCCACGTCACACCCACGTCACGTTCGAATCTCCCACGTCACGTCCAGGTCACGTTCGAAACATCCACGTCACGCCCACGTCACGTTCGAATTTCCCACGTCACACCCACGTCACGTTCGAATCAGCCACGTCACGCCCAAGTTACGTTCGAATCTCCCACGTCACGTTCGAATCTCCCACGTCACACCCACGTCACGTTCTAATCATCCACGTCACGCCCACGTCACGTTCGAATCACCCACGACACACCCACGTCACACCCACTTCACGTTCGAATTTCCCACGTCACGCTCACGTCACGTTCGAATCTCCCACGTCATGCTCACGTCACGTTCGTATCTCCCACGTCACACCCACGTCACGTTCGAATCACCCACGTCACGCTCACGTCACGTTCGAATCACCCACGTCACGTTCGAATCTACCACTTCACACCCACGTCACGTTCGAATCTCCCACGTCACACCCACGTCACGTTCGAATCACCCATGTCACGCCCACGTCACGTTCGAATCACCCACGACACACCCACGTCACGTTCGAATCGCCCACATCACACCCACGTCACGTTCGAAACAACCACGCCACACCCACGTCACGTTCGAATCTCCCACGTCACGCCCACGTCACGTTCGAATCTCCCACGTCACGTCCAGGTCACGTTCGAAACATCCACGTCACGCCCACGTCACGTTCGAATTTCCCACGTCACACCCACGTCACGTTCGAATCAGCCACGTCACGCCCACGTCACGTTCGAATCACCCACGACACACCCACGTCACACCCATTTCACGTTCGAATTTCCCACGTCACGCTCACGTCACGTTCGAATCTCCACCGTCATGCTCACGTCACGTTCGTATCTCCCACGTCACGCTCACGTCACGTTCGAAACTACCACTTCACGCTCACGTCACGTTCGAATCACCCACGTCACGTTCGAATCTCCCACGTCACACCCACGTCACGTTCGAATCATCCACGTCACGCCCACGTCACCTTCGAATCACCCACGACACACCCACGTCACACCCACTTCACGTTCGAATTTCCACGTCACGCTCACGTCACGTTCGAATCTCCCACGTCATGCTCACGTCACGTTCGTATCTCCCACGTCACACCCACGTCACGTTCGAATCACCCACGTCACGCTCACGTCACGTTCGAATCACCCACGTCACGTTCGAATCTACCACTTCACACCCACGTCACGTTCGAATCTCCCACGTCACACCCACGTCACGTTCGAATCTCCCACGTCACGTCCAGGTCACGTTCGAAACATCCACGTCACACCCACGTCACGTTCGAATCTCCCACGTCACGCCCAAGTCACGTTCGAATGTCTTACGTCACACGCACGTCACGTTCGAATCTCCCACGTCACGCCCACGTCACACCCACGTCACGTTCGAATCACCCACGCCACGCCCACGTAACGTTCGAATCTCCCACGTCACACCCACGTCACACCCACGTCACGTTCGAATCACCACGTCACACCCACGCCACGTTCGAATCTCACACGTCACGCCCATGTCACCTTCGAATCACCCACGTCACACCCACGTCACGTTCGAATCACCACGTCACACCCACGCCACGTTCGAATCTCCCACGTCACGCCCATGTCACCTTCGAATCACCCACGTCACACCCACGTCACGTTCGAATTTCCCACGTCACACCCACGTCACGTTCGAATCTCCCACGTCACACCCACCTCGCCTTCGAAGCACATATCGAACAACCATGCTCCTGCCTTGCAACAGCCTCACAGTGCTAGTGCCAAGGTGTGAGGACAGCTGGTGTAGGCTTGCGGAGGGGAGGCAAGGGAGCCGGGCACTCGTGGTGGGGGCTGTCCTAGGCATGCGGAGGCAAGCTCTGCCTTCCCAGTGCTCTTGCCTCTGAGCCCTGCTTGGTGGGGGAGCCTTGAAGCAGGGTGGCACACCCACGCCAATTTCGAACCACCCAGGTCACGTTCGAATGTCTCACGTCACACCCACGTCACGTTCGAATCACCCACGTCACACCCACGTCACACCCACGTCACGTTCTAATCACCCACGTCACGCCCACGTCACGTTCGAATCACCCACGTCACACCCACATCACGTTCGAATCTCCCACGTCACGCCCACGTCACGTTCGAATCTCCCACGTCACGACCACGTCAGGTTCGAATCACCCACGTCACACCCACGTCACGTTCGATTCAGCCACGTCACACCCACGTCACGTTCGAATCTACCACGTCACGCCCACGTCACGTTCGAATCACCCACGCGACGCCCACGTCACACCCACGTCACGTTAGAATCACCCACGTCACACCCACGTCACGTTCGAATCTCCCACGTCACACCCACGTCACGCCCACGTAACGTTCGAATCTGCCACTACACGCCCACGTCACACCCACGTCACGTTAGAATCACCCACGTCACACACACGTCACGTTCGAATCTCCCACGTCACGCCCACGTCACGTTCGAATCTCCCACGTCACACCCACCTCGCCTTCGAAGCACATATCGAACAACCATGCTCCTCCCTTGCAACAGCCTCACACTGCTAGTGCCAAGGTGTGAGGACAGCTGGTGTAGGCTTGCGGAGGGGAGGCAAGGGAGCCGGGCACTCGTGGTGGCGGCTGTCCTAGGCATGCGGAGGCAAGCTCTGCCTTCCCAGTGCTCTTGCCTCTGAGCCCTGTTTGGTGGGGGAGCCTTGAAGCAGGGTGGCACACCCACGCCAATTTCGAACCAGCCAGGTCACGTTCGAATGTCTCACATCACACCCACGTCACGTTCGAAACAACCACGCCACACCCACGTCACGTTCGAATCTCCCACGTCACGCCCACGTCACGTTCGAATCTCCCACGTCACGTCCAGGTCACGTTCGAAACATCCACGTCACGCCCACGTCACGTTCGAATTTCCCACGTCACACCCACGTCACGTTCGAATCAGCCACGTCACGCCCACGTCACGTTCGAATCACCCACGACACACCCACGTCACACCCATTTCACGTTCGAATTTCCCACGTCACGCTCACGTCACGTTCGAATCTCCCACGTCATGCTCACGTCACGTTCGTATCTCCCACGTCACGCTCACGTCACGTTCGAAACTACCACTTCACGCTCACGTCACGTTCGAATCTCCACCGTCATGCTCACGTCACGTTCGAATCACCCACGTCACGTTCGAATCTCCCACGTCACGTTCGAATCTCCCACGTCACACCCACGTCACGTTCGAATCATCCACGTCACGCCCACGTCACGTTCGAATCACCCACGACACACCCACGTCACACCCACTTCACGTTCGAATTTCCACGTCACGCTCACGTCACGTTCGAATCTCCCACGTCATGCTCACGTCACGTTCGTATCTCCCACGTCACACCCACGTCACGTTCGAATCACCCACGTCACGCTCACGTCACGTTCGAATCACCCACGTCACGTTCGAATCTACCACTTCACACCCACGTCACGTTCGAATCTCCCACGTCACACCCACGTCACGTTCGAATCTCCCACGTCACGCCCATGTCACCTTCGAATCACCCACGTCACACCCACGTCACGTTCGAATCACCACGTCACACCCACGCCACGTTCGAATCTCCCACGTCACGCCCATGTCACCTTCGAATCACCCACGTCACACCCACGTCACGTTCGAATTTCCCACGTCACACCCACCTCGCCTTCGAAGCACATATGGAACAACCATGCTCCTGCCTTTGCAACAGCCTCACAGTGCTAGTGCCAAGGTGTGAGGACAGCTGGTGTAGGCTTGCGGAGGGGAGGCAAGGGAGCCGGGCACTCGTGGTGGGGGCTGTCCTAGGCATGCGGAGGCAAGCTCTGCCTTCCCAGTGCTCTTGCCTCTGAGCCCTGCTTGGTGGGGGAGCCTTGAAGCAGGGTGGCACACCCACGCCAATTTCGAACCACCCAGGTCACGTTCGAATGTCTCACGTCACACCCACGTCACGTTCGAATCACCCACGTCACACCCACGTCACACCCACGTCACGTTCTAATCACCCACGTCACGCCCACGTCACGTTCGAATCACCCACGTCACACCCACATCACGTTCGAATCTCCCACGTCACGTCCACGTCACGTTCGAATCTCCCACGTCACGACCACGTCAGGTTCGAATCACCCACATCACACCCACGTCACGTTCGATTCAGCCACGTCACACCCACGTCACGTTCGAATCTCCCACGTCACGCCCATGTCACCTTCGAATCACCCACGTCACACCCACGTCACGTTCGAATCACCCACGACACACCCACGTCACGTTCGAATCACCCATGTCACGCCCACGTCACGTTCGATTCACCCACGTCACACCCACGTCACGTTCGAATCTCCCACGTCACGCCCACGTCACGTTCGATTCTCCCACGTCACGTCCAGGTCACGTTCGAAACATCCACGTCACGCCCACGTCACGTTCGAATTTCCCACGTCACACCCACGTCACGTTCGAATCAGCCACGTCACGCCCAAGTTACGTTCGAATCTCCCACGTCACGTTCGAATCTCCCACGTCACACCCACGTCACGTTCTAATCATCCACGTCACGCCCACGTCACGTTCGAATCACCCACGACACACCCACGTCACACCCACTTCACGTTCGAATTTCCCACGTCACGCTCACGTCACGTTCGAATCTCCCACGTCATGCTCACGTCACGTTCGTATCTCCCACGTCACACCCACGTCACGTTCGAATCACCCACGTCACGCTCACGTCACGTTCGAATCACCCACGTCACGTTCGAATCTACCACTTCACACCCACGTCACGTTCGAAACAACCACGCCAAACCCACGTCACGTTCGAATCTCCCACGTCACGTTCGAATCTCCCACGTCACGCCCACGTCACGTTCGAATCTCCCACGTCACGTCCAGGTCACGTTCGAAACATCCACGTCACGCCCACGTCACGTTCGAATTTCCCACGTCACACCCACGTCACGTTCGAATCAGCCACGTCACGCCCACGTCACGTTCGAATCACCCACGACACACCCACGTCACACCCATTTCACGTTCGAATTTCCCACGTCACGCTCACGTCACGTTCGAATCTCCCACGTCATGCTCACGTCACGTTCGTATCTCCCACGTCACGCTCACGTCACGTTCGAAACTACCACTTCACGCTCACGTCACGTTCGAATCACCCACGTCACGTTCGAATCTCCCACGTCACGTTCGAATCTCCCACGTCACACCCACGTCACGTTCGAATCATCCACGTCACGCCCACGTCACGTTCGAATCACCCACGACACACCCACGTCACACCCACTTCACGTTCGAATTTCCACGTCACGCTCACGTCACGTTCGAATCTCCCACGTCATGCTCACGTCACGTTCGTATCTCCCACGTCACACCCACGTCACGTTCGAATCACCCACGTCACGCTCACGTCACGTTCGAATCACCCACGTCACGTTCGAATCTACCACTTCACACCCACGTCACGTTCGAATCTCCCACGTCACACCCACGTCACGTTCGAATCTCCCACGTCACGCCCATGTCACCTTCGAATCACCCACGTCACACCCACGTCACGTTCGAATTTCCCACGTCACGCCAACGTCACGTTCGAATCTCCCACCTCACACCCACCTCGCCTTCGAAGCACATATGGAACAACCATGCTCCTGCCTTGCAACAGCCTCACAGTGCTAGTGCCAAGGTGTGAGGACAGCTGGTGTAGGCTTGCGGAGGGGAGGCAAGGGAGCCGGGCACTCGTGGTGGGGGCTGTCCTAGGCATGCGGAGGCAAGCTCTGCCTTCCCAGTGCTCTTGCCTCTGAGCCCTGCTTGGTGGCGGAGCCTTGAAGCAGGGTGGCACACCCACGCCAATTTCGAACCACCCAGGTCACGTTCGAATGTCTCACGTCACACCCACGTCACGTTCGAATCACCCACGTCACACCCACGTCACACCCACGTCACGTTCGAATCACCCACGTCACACCCACATCACGTTCGAATCTCCCACGTCACGCCCACGTCACGTTCGAATCTCCCACGTCACACCCACGTCACGCCCACGTAACGTTCGAATCTGCCACTACACGCCCACGTCACACCCACGTCACGTTCGAATCTCCCACTTCACATCCACGTCACGTTCGAATCACCCACGTCACACCCACGTCACGTTCGAATCTCCCACGTCACGCCCATGTCACCTTCGAATCACCCACGTCACACCCACGTCACGTTCGAATCACCCACGACACACCAACGTCACGTTCGAATCACCCACGTCACGTTCGAATCTCCCACTTCACGCTCACGTCACGTTCGAATCTACCACGTCACGTTCGAATCTCCCACTTCACACCCACGTCACGTTCGAATCTCCCACGTCACACCCACCTCGCCTTCGAAGCACATATCGAACAACCATGCTCCTCCCTTGCAACAGCCTCACAGTGCTAGTGCCAAGGTGTGAGGACAGCTGGTGTAGGCTTGGGGAGGGGAGGCAAGGGAGCCGGGCACTCGTGGTGGGGGCTGTCCTAGGCATGCGGAGGCAACCTCTGCCTTCCCAGTGCTCTTGCCTCTGAGCCCTGCTTGGTGGGGGAGCCTTGAAGCAGGGCGGCACACCCACGCCAATTTCGAACCACCCACTTCACGTTCGAATCACCCATGTCACAGCCACGTCACGTTCGAATCTCCCACGTCACTCGCACGTCACGTTCGAATCACCCACGTCACACCCACATCACGTTCGAATCTCCCACGTCACGCCCACGTCACGTTCGAATCTCCCACGTCACGACCACGTCAGGTTCGAATCACCCACGTCACACCCACGTCACGTTCGATTCAGCCACGTCACGCCCACGTCACGTTCGAATCACCCACGTCACGCCCACGTCACGTTCGAATATTCACCTCACACCCACGTCACGTTCGAAACTCCATCGTCACACCCACGTCACACCCACGTCACGTTCGAATCTCCTACGTCACACCCACGTCACGTTCGAATCACCTACGTCACACCCACGTCACGTTCGAAACTCCCACGTCACGCCCACGTCACACCCACGTCACGTTCGATTCTCCCGGGTCACACCCACGTCACGTTCGAAACATCCACGTCACACCCACGTCACGTTCGAATCACCCACGTCACACCCACGTCACGTTCGAAATAGCCACGTCACGTCCACGTCACGTTCGAATCACCTACGTCACACCCACGTCACGTTCGAATCACCCACGTCACGCCCACGTCACGTTCGAATCACCACGTCACACCCACGTCACGTTCGAATCTCCCACGTCACACACACGTCACGTTCGAATCTCCCTCGTCACACCCACGTCACCTTCGAATCACCCACGTCACGTCCACGTCACGTTCGAATGTCTCACGTCACACCCACGTCACGTTCGAATCTCCCACGTCACGACCACGTCAGGTTCGAATCACCCACGTCACACCCACATCACGTTCGATTCAGCCACGTCACACCCACGTCACGTTCGAATCTCCCACGTCACGCCCACGTCACGTTCGAATCTCCCATGTCACGCCCACGTCACGTTCGAATCTCCCACGTCACACCCACGTCACGTTCGAATCTCCCACGTCACGACCACGTCAGGTTCGAATCACCCACGTCACACCCACGTCACTTTCGAATCACCCACGTCACACCCACGTCACGTTCGAATCTCCCACGTCACGCCCACGTCACGTTCGAATATTCACCTCACACCCACGTCACGTTCGAATCTCCATCGTCACACCCACGTCACGTTCGAATCACCTAAGTCACACCCACGTCACATTCGAAACTCCCACGTCACGCCCACGTCACACCCACGTCACGTTCGATTCTCCCACGTCACACCCACGTCACGTTCGAAACACCCACGTCACACCCACGTCACGTTCGAATCACCACGTCACACCCACGCCACGTTCGAATCTCCCACGTCACGCCCACGTCACGTTCGAATGTCTCACGTCACACCCAAGTCACGTTCGATTCTCCCACGTCACGCCCACGTCACACCCACGTCACGTTCGAATATCCCACGTCACACCCACTTCACACCCATGTCACGTTCGAATCTCCCTCGTCACACCCACGTCACGTTCGAATGTCTCCCGTCACACCCACGTCACGTTCGAATCTCCCACGTCACGCCCATTCACCCACGTCACGTTCGAATCTCCCACGTCACACCCACCTCACGTTCGAATCTCCCACGTCACGCCCATGTCACCTTCGAATCACCCACGTCACACCCACGTCACGTTCGAATTTCCCACGTCACGCCAACGTCACGTTCGAATCTCCCACCTCACACCCACCTCGCCTTCGAAGCACATATGGAACAACCATGCTCCTGCCTTGCAACAGCCTCACAGTGCTAGTGCCAAGGTGTGAGGACAGCTGGTGTAGGCTTGCGGAGGGGAGGCAAGGGAGCCGGGCACTCGTGGTGGGGGCTGTCCTAGGCATGCGGAGGCAAGCTCTGCCTTCCCAGTGCTCTTGCCTCTGAGCCCTGCTTGGTGGGGGAGCCTTGAAGCAGGGTGGCACACCCACGCCAATTTCGAACCACCCAGGTCACGTTCGAATGTCTCACGTCACACCCACGTCACGTTCGAATCACCCACGTCACACCCACGTCACACCCACGTCACGTTCTAATCACCCACGTCACGCCCACGTCACGTTCGAATCACCCACGTCACACCCACATCACGTTCGAATCTCCCACGTCACGCCCACGTCACGTTCGAATCTCCCACGTCACGACCACGTCAGGTTCGAATCACCCACGTCACACCCACGTCACGTTCGAATCTCCCACGTCACACCCACGTCACGCCCACGTAACGTTCGAATCTGCCACTACAAGCCCACGTCACACCCACGTTACGTTAGAATCACCCACGTCACACCCACATCACGTTCGAATCTCCCACGTCACACCCACGTCACGTTCGAATCTCCCACGTCACGACCACGTCAGGTTCGAATCACCCACGTCACACCCACGTCACGTTCTAATCACCCACGTCACACCCACGTCACGTTCGAATCTCCCACGTCACGCCCACGTCACGTTCGAATATTCACCTCACACCCACGTCACGTTCGAATCTCCATCGTCACACCCACGTCACGTTCGAATCACCTAAGTCACACCCACGTCACATTCGAAACTCCCACGTCACGCCCACGTCACACCCACGTCACGTTCGATTCTCCCACGTCACACCCACGTCACGTTCGAAACACCCACGTCACACCCACGTCACGTTCGAATCACCACGTCACACCCACGCCACGTTCGAATCTCCCACGTCACGCCCACGTCACGTTCGAATGTCTCACGTCACACCCAAGTCACGTTCGATTCTCCCACGTCACGCCCACGTCACACCCACGTCACGTTCGAATATCCCACGTCACACCCACTTCACACCCATGTCACGTTCGAATCTCCCTCGTCACACCCACGTCACGTTCGAATGTCTCCCGTCACACCCACGTCACGTTCGAATCTCCCACGTCACGCCCATTCACACCCACGTCACGTTCGAATCACCCACGTCACACCCACGTCACGTTCGAATCTCCCACGTCACGCCCATGTCACCTTCGAATCACCCACGTCACACCCACGTCACGTTCGAATTTCCCACGTCACGCCAACGTCACGTTCGAATCTCCCACGTCACACCCACCTCGCCTTCGAAGCACATATCGAACAACCATGCTCCTGCCTTGCAACAGCCTCACAGTGCTAGTGCCAAGGTGTGAGGACAGCTGGTGTAGGCTTGCGGAGGGGAGGCAAGGGAGCCGGGCACTCGTGGTGGGGGCTGTCCTAGGCATGCGGAGGCAAGCTCTGCCTTCCCAGTGCTCTTGCCTCTGAGCCCTGCTTGGTGGGGGAGCCTTGAAGCAGGGTGGCACACCCACGCCAATTTCGAACCACCCAGGTCACGTTCGAATGTCTCACGTCACACCCACGTCACGTTCGAATCACCCACGTCACACCCACGTCACACCCACGTCACGTTCTAATCACCCACGTCACGCCCACGTCACGTTCGAATCACCCACGTCACACCCACATCACGTTCGAATCTCCCACGTCACGCCCACGTCACGTTCGAATCTCCCACGTCACGACCACGTCAGGTTCGAATCACCCACGTCACACCCACGTCACGTTCGATTCAGCCACGTCACACCCACGTCACGTTCGAATCACCCACGTCACACCCACGTCACGTTCGAATCACCCATGTCACGCCCACGTCACGTTCGAATCATCCACGACACACCCACGTCACGTTCGAATCACCCATGTCACGCCCACGTCACGTTCGATTCACCCACGTCACACCCACGTCACGTTCGAATCTCCCACGTCACGCCCACGTCACGTTCGAAACTCCCACGTCACGTCCAGGTCACGTTCGAAACATCCACGTCACGCCCACGTCACGTTCGAATTTCCCACGTCACACCCACGTCATGTTCGAATATCCCACGTCACGTTCGAATCTCCCACGTCACACCCACGCCACGTTCGAATCACACACGTCTCACCCATTCACACCCACGTCACGTTCGAATCACCCACGTCACACACACGTCACGTTCGAATCTCCCACGTCACACCCACGTCACGTTCGAAACTCCCACGTCACGCCCACGTCACGTTCGAATCTCCCACGTCACGTTCGAATCTCCCAATCACACCCACGTCACGTTCGAATCTCCCACGTCACACCCACGTCACGTTCGAATCACCACGTCACACCCACGTCACGTTCGATTCAGCCACGTCACACCCACGTCACGTTCGAATCTCCCACGTCACGCCCACGTCACGTTCGAATCACCCACGTCACACCCACGTCACGTTCGAATCTCCCAATTCACGCCCAAGTCACGTTCGAATTTCCCACGTCACACCCACGTCACGTTCGAATCTCCCACGTCACGTTCGAATCTCCTACGTCACACCCACGTAACGTTCGAATCTGCCACTACACGCCCACGTCACACCCACGTCACGTTAGAATCACCCACGTCACACACACGTCACGTTCGAATCTCCCACGTCACGCCCACGTCACGTTCGAACGTCTCACCTCACACCCACGTCACGTTCGAATCTCCCACGTCACGCCCAAGTCACGTTCGAATGTCTCACGTCACACGCACGTCACGTTCGAATCTCCCACGTCACGCCCACGTCACACCCACGTCACGTTCCAATCACCCACGCCACGCCCACGTCACGTTCGAATCTCCCACGTCACACCCACGTCACACCCACGTCACGTTCTAATCACCCACGTCACACCCACGTCACGTTCGAATCTCCCACGTCACGCACACGTCACGTTCGAATCACCACGTCACACCCACGCCACGTTCGAATCTCCCACGTCACGCCCACGTCACGTTCGAATGTCTCACGTCACACCCAAGTCACGTTCGATTCTCCCACCTCACGCCCACGTCACACCCACGTCACGTTCGAATATCCCACGTCACACCCACTTCACACCCATGTCACGTTCGAATCTCCCTCGTCACACCCACGTCACGTTCGAATGTCTCCCGTCACACCCACGTCACGTTCGAATCTCCCACGTCACGCCCATTCACCCACGTCACGTTCGAATCTCCCACGTCACACCCACCTCACGTTCGAATCTCCCACGTCACGCCCATGTCACCTTCGAATCACCCACGTCACACCCACGTCACGTTCGAATTTCCCACGTCACGCCAACGTCACGTTCGAATCTCCCACCTCACACCCACCTCGCCTTCGAAGCACATATGGAACAACCATGCTCCTGCCTTGCAACAGCCTCACAGTGCTAGTGCCAAGGTGTGAGGACAGCTGGTGTAGGCTTGCGGAGGGGAGGCAAGGGAGCCGGGCACTCGTGGTGGGGGCTGTCCTAGGCATGCGGAGGCAAGCTCTGCCTTCCCAGTGCTCTTGCCTCTGAGCCCTGCTTGGTGGGGGAGCCTTGAAGCAGGGTGGCACACCCACGCCAATTTCGAACCACCCAGGTCACGTTCGAATGTCTCACGTCACACCCACGTCACGTTCGAATCACCCACGTCACACCCACGTCACACCCACGTCACGTTCTAATCACCCACGTCACGCCCACGTCACGTTCGAATCACCCACGTCACACCCACATCACGTTCGAATCTCCCACGTCACGCCCACGTCACGTTCGAATCTCCCACGTCACGACCACGTCAGGTTCGAATCACCCACGTCACACCCACGTCACGTTCGAATCTCCCACGTCACACCCACGTCACGCCCACGTAACGTTCGAATCTGCCACTACAAGCCCACGTCACACCCACGTTACGTTAGAATCACCCACGTCACACCCACATCACGTTCGAATCTCCCACGTCACACCCACGTCACGTTCGAATCTCCCACGTCACGACCACGTCAGGTTCGAATCACCCACGTCACACCCACGTCACGTTCTAATCACCCACGTCACACCCACGTCACGTTCGAATCTCCCACGTCACGCCCACGTCACGTTCGAATATTCACCTCACACCCACGTCACGTTCGAATCTCCATCGTCACACCCACGTCACGTTCGAATCACCTAAGTCACACCCACGTCACATTCGAAACTCCCACGTCACGCCCACGTCACACCCACGTCACGTTCGATTCTCCCACGTCACACCCACGTCACGTTCGAAACACCCACGTCACACCCACGTCACGTTCGAATCACCACGTCACACCCACGCCACGTTCGAATCTCCCACGTCACGCCCACGTCACGTTCGAATGTCTCACGTCACACCCAAGTCACGTTCGATTCTCCCACGTCACGCCCACGTCACACCCACGTCACGTTCGAATATCCCACGTCACACCCACTTCACACCCATGTCACGTTCGAATCTCCCTCGTCACACCCACGTCACGTTCGAATGTCTCCCGTCACACCCACGTCACGTTCGAATCTCCCACGTCACGCCCATTCACACCCACGTCACGTTCGAATCACCCACGTCACACCCACGTCACGTTCGAATCTCCCACGTCACGCCCATGTCACCTTCGAATCACCCACGTCACACCCACGTCACGTTCGAATTTCCCACGTCACGCCAACGTCACGTTCGAATCTCCCACGTCACACCCACCTCGCCTTCGAAGCACATATCGAACAACCATGCTCCTGCCTTGCAACAGCCTCACAGTGCTAGTGCCAAGGTGTGAGGACAGCTGGTGTAGGCTTGCGGAGGGGAGGCAAGGGAGCCGGGCACTCGTGGTGGGGGCTGTCCTAGGCATGCGGAGGCAAGCTCTGCCTTCCCAGTGCTCTTGCCTCTGAGCCCTGCTTGGTGGGGGAGCCTTGAAGCAGGGTGGCACACCCACGCCAATTTCGAACCACCCAGGTCACGTTCGAATGTCTCACGTCACACCCACGTCACGTTCGAATCACCCACGTCACACCCACGTCACACCCACGTCACGTTCTAATCACCCACGTCACGCCCACGTCACGTTCGAATCACCCACGTCACACCCACATCACGTTCGAATCTCCCACGTCACGCCCACGTCACGTTCGAATCTCCCACGTCACGACCACGTCAGGTTCGAATCACCCACGTCACACCCACGTCACGTTCGATTCAGCCACGTCACACCCACGTCACGTTCGAATCACCCACGTCACACCCACGTCACGTTCGAATCACCCATGTCACGCCCACGTCACGTTCGAATCATCCACGACACACCCACGTCACGTTCGAATCACCCATGTCACGCCCACGTCACGTTCGATTCACCCACGTCACACCCACGTCACGTTCGAATCTCCCACGTCACGCCCACGTCACGTTCGAAACTCCCACGTCACGTCCAGGTCACGTTCGAAACATCCACGTCACGCCCACGTCACGTTCGAATTTCCCACGTCACACCCACGTCATGTTCGAATATCCCACGTCACGTTCGAATCTCCCACGTCACACCCACGCCACGTTCGAATCACACACGTCTCACCCATTCACACCCACGTCACGTTCGAATCACCCACGTCACACACACGTCACGTTCGAATCTCCCACGTCACACCCACGTCACGTTCGAAACTCCCACGTCACGCCCACGTCACGTTCGAATCTCCCACGTCACGTTCGAATCTCCCAATCACACCCACGTCACGTTCGAATCTCCCACGTCACACCCACGTCACGTTCGAATCACCACGTCACACCCACGTCACGTTCGATTCAGCCACGTCACACCCACGTCACGTTCGAATCTCCCACGTCACGCCCACGTCACGTTCGAATCACCCACGTCACACCCACGTCACGTTCGAATCTCCCAATTCACGCCCAAGTCACGTTCGAATTTCCCACGTCACACCCACGTCACGTTCGAATCTCCCACGTCACGTTCGAATCTCCTACGTCACACCCACGTAACGTTCGAATCTGCCACTACACGCCCACGTCACACCCACGTCACGTTAGAATCACCCACGTCACACACACGTCACGTTCGAATCTCCCACGTCACGCCCACGTCACGTTCGAATGTCTCACCTCACACCCACGTCACGTTCGAATCTCCCACGTCACGCCCAAGTCACGTTCGAATGTCTCACGTCACACGCACGTCACGTTCGAATCTCCCACGTCACGCCCACGTCACACCCACGTCACGTTCCAATCACCCACGCCACGCCCACGTCACGTTCGAATCTCCCACGTCACACCCACGTCACACCCACGTCACGTTCTAATCACCCACGTCACACCCACGTCACGTTCGAATCTCCCACGTCACGCACACGTCACGTTCGAATCACCACGTCACACCCACGCCACGTTCGAATCTCCCACGTCACGCCCACGTCACGTTCGAATGTCTCACGTCACACCCAAGTCACGTTCGATTCTCCCACCTCACGCCCACGTCACACCCACGTCACGTTCGAATATCCCACGTCACACCCACTTCACACCCATGTCACGTTCGAATCTCCCTCGTCACACCCACGTCACGTTCGAATGTCTCCCGTCACACCCACGTCACGTTCGAATTTCCCACGTCACGCCAACGTCACGTTCGAATCTCCCACGTCACACCCACCTCGCCTTCGAAGCACATATCGAACAACCATGCTCCTGCCTTGCAACAGCCTCACAGTGCTAGTGCCAAGGTGTGAGGACAGCTGGTGTAGGCTTGCGGAGGGGAGGCAAGGGAGCCGGGCACTCGTGGTGGGGGCTGTCCTAGGCATGCGGAGGCAACCTCTGCCTTCCCAGTGCTCTTGCCTCTGAGCCCTGCTTGGTGGGGGAGCCTTGAAGCAGGGCGGCACACCCACGCCAATTTCGAACCACCCACTTCACGTTCGAATCACCCATGTCACAGCCACGTCACGTTCGAATCTCCCACGTCACTCGCACGTCACGTTCGAATCACCCACGTCACACCCACATCACGTTCGAATCTCCCACGTCACGCCCACGTCACGTTCGATTCAGCCACGTCACGCCCACGTCACGTTCGAATCACCCACGTCACGCCCACGTCACGTTCGAATATTCACCTCACACCCACGTCACGTTCGAAACTCCATCGTCACACCCACGTCACACCCACGTCACGTTCGAATCTCCTACGTCACACCCACGTCACGTTCGAATCACCTACGTCACACCCACGTCACATTCGAAACTCCCACGTCACGCCCACGTCACACCCACGTCACGTTCGATTCTCCCGGGTCACACCCACGTCACGTTCGAAACACCCACGTCACACCCACGTCACGTTCGAATCACCCACGTCACACCCACGTCACGTTCGAAATAGCCACGTCACGTCCACGTCACGTTCGAATCACCTACGTCACACCCACGTCACGTTCGAATCACCCACGTCACGCCCACGTCACGTTCGAATCACCACGTCACACCCACTTCACGTTCGAATCTCCCACGTCACACACACGTCACGTTCGAATCTCCCTCGTCACACCCACGTCACCTTCGAATCACCCACGTCACGTCCACGTCACGTTCGAATGTCTCACGTCACACCCACGTCACGTTCGAATCTCCCACGTCACGACCACGTCAGGTTCGAATCACCCACGTCACACCCACGTCACGTTCGATTCAGCCACGTCACACCCACGTCACGTTCGAATCTCCCACGTCACGCCCACGTCACGTTCGAATCTCCCATGTCACGCCCACGTCACGTTCGAATCTCCCACGTCACACCCACGTCACGTTCGAATCTCCCACGTCACGACCACGTCAGGTTCGAATCACCCACGTCACACCCACGTCACGTTCTAATCACCCACGTCACACCCACGTCACGTTCGAATCTCCCACGTCACGCCCACGTCACGTTCGAATATTCACCTCACACCCACGTCACGTTCGAATCTCCATCGTCACACCCACGTCACGTTCGAAACTCCCACGTCACGCCCACGTCACACCCACGTCACGTTCGATTCTCCCACGTCACACCCACGTCACGTTCGAAACACCCACGTCACACCCACGTCACGTTCGAATCACCACGTCACACCCACGCCACGTTCGAATCTCCCACGTCACGCCCACGTCACGTTCGAATGTCTCACGTCACACCCAAGTCACGTTCGATTCTCCCACGTCACGCCCACGTCACACCCACGTCACGTTCGAATATCCCACGTCACACCCACTTCACACCCATGTCACGTTCGAATCTCCCTCGTCACACCCACGTCACGTTCGAATGTCTCCCGTCACACCCACGTCACGTTCGAATCTCCCACGTCACGCCCATTCACACCCACGTCACGTTCGAATCTCCCACGTCACACCCACGTCACGTTCGAATCTCCCACGTCACGCCCATGTCACCTTCGAATCACCCACGTCACACCCACGTCACGTTCGAATTTCCCACGTCACGCCAACGTCACGTTCGAATCTCCCACGTCACACCCACCTCGCCTTCGAAGCACATATCGAACAACCATGCTCCTGCCTTGCAACAGCCTCACAGTGCTAGTGCCAAGGTGTGAGGACAGCTGGTGTAGGCTTGCGGAGGGGAGGCAAGGGAGCCGGGCACTCGTGGTGGGGGCTGTCCTAGGCATGCGGAGGCAAGCTCTGCCTTCCCAGTGCTCTTGCCTCTGAGCCCTGCTTGGTGGGGGAGCCTTGAAGCAGGGTGGCACACCCACGCCAATTTCGAACCACCCAGGTCACGTTCGAATGTCTCACGTCACACCCACGTCACGTTCGAATCTCCCACGTCACACCCACGTCACGCCCACGTCACGTTCTAATCACCCACGTCACGCCCACGTCACGTTCGAATCACCCACGTCACACCCACATCACGTTCGAATCTCCCACGTCACGCCCACGTCACGTTCGAATCTCCCACGTCACGACCACGTCAGGTTCGAATCACCCACGTCACACCCACGTCACGTTCGATTCAGCCACGTCACACCCACGTCACGTTCGAATCACCCACGTCACACCCACGTCACGTTCGAATCACCCACGTCACACCCACGTCACGTTCGAATCACCCACGCCACGCCCACGTAACGTTCGAATCTCCCACGTCACACCCACGTCACACCCACGTCACGTTCTAATCACCCACGTCACACCCACGTCACGTTCGAATCTCCCACGTCACGCCCACGTCACGTTCGAATCACCACGTCACACCCACGCCACGTTCGAATCTCCCACGTCACGCCCACGTCACGTTCGAATCACCCACGTCACGCTCACGTCACGTTCGAATCACCCACGTCACGTTCGAATCTACCACTTCACACCCACGTCACGTTCGAATCTCCCACGTCACACCCACGTCACGTTCGAATCACCCATGTCACGCCCACGTCACGTTCGAATCACCCACCACACACCCACGTCACGTTCGAATCGCCCACATCACACCCACGTCACGTTCGAAACAACCACGCCACACCCACGTCACGTTCGAATCTCCCACGTCACGCCCACGTCACGTTCGAATCTCCCACGTCACGTCCAGGTCACGTTCGAAACATCCACTTCACGCCCACGTCACGTTCGAATTTCCCACGTCACACCCACGTCACGTTCGAATCAGCCACGTCACGCCCACGTCACGTTCGAATCACCCACGACACACCCACGTCACACCCACTTCACGTTCGAATTTCCCACGTCACGCTCACGTCACGTTCGTATCTCCCACGTCACGCTCACGTCACGTTCGAAACTACCACTTCACGCTCACGTCACGTTCGAATCACCCACGTCACGTTCGAATCTCCCACGTCACGTTCGAATCTCCCACGTCACGCCCACGTCACGTTCGAATCTCCCACGTCACGACCACGTCAGGTTCGAATCACCCACGTCACACCCACGTCACGTTCGATTCACCCACGTCACACCCACGTCACGTTCGAATCTCCCACGTCACGCTCACGTCACGTTCGAATCTCCCACGTCACGTCCAGGTCACGTTCGAAACATCCACGTCACGCCCACGTCACGTTCGAATTTCCCACGTCACACCCACGTCACGTTCGATTCAGCCACGTCACACACACGTCACGTTCGAATCTCCCACGTCACGTTCGAATCTCCCACGTCACACCCACGTCACGTTCTAATCATCCACGTCACGCCCACGTCACGTTCGAATCACCCACGACACACCCACGTCACACCCACTTCACGTTCGAATTTCCCACGTCACGCTCACGTCACGTTCGAATCTCCCACGTCATGCTCACGTCACGTTCGTATCTCCCACGTCACACCCACGTCACGTTCGAATCACCCACGTCACGCTCACGTCACGTTCGAATCACCCACGTCACGTTCGAATCTACCACTTCACACCCACGTCACGTTCGAATCTCCCACGTCACACCCACGTCACGTTCGAATCACCCATGTCACGCCCACGTCACGTTCGAAACAACCACGCCACACCCACGTCACGTTCGAATCTCCCACGTCACGCCCACGTCACGTTCGAATCTCCCACGTCACGTCCAGGTCACGTTCGAAACATCCACGTCACGCCCACGTCACGTTCGAATTTCCCACGTCACACCCACGTCACGTTCGAATCAGCCACGTCACGCCCACGTCACGTT
Source organism: Apteryx mantelli (assembly GCF_036417845.1). Classification (NCBI taxonomy): domain Eukaryota; kingdom Metazoa; phylum Chordata; class Aves; order Apterygiformes; family Apterygidae; genus Apteryx; species Apteryx mantelli. The sequence goes on along the minus strand of NW_027118494.1, from coordinate 113,729 downwards.
CGAATCACCCACGACACACCCACGTCACACCCATTTCACGTTCGAATTTCCCACGTCACGCTCACGTCACGTTCGAATCTCCACCGTCATGCTCACGTCACGTTCGTATCTCCCACGTCACGCTCACGTCACGTTCGAAACTACCACTTCACGCTCACGTCACGTTCGAATCACCCACGTCACGTTCGAATCTCCCACGTCACACCCACGTCACGTTCGAATCATCCACGTCACGCCCACGTCACGTTCGAATCACCCACGACACACCCACGTCACACCCACTTCACGTTCGAATTTCCACGTCACGCTCACGTCACGTTCGAATCTCCCACGTCATGCTCACGTCACGTTCGTATCTCCCACGTCACACCCACGTCACGTTCGAATCACCCACGTCACGCTCACGTCACGTTCGAATCACCCACGTCACGTTCGAATCTACCACTTCACACCCACGTCACGTTCGAATCTCCCACGTCACACCCACGTCACGTTCGAATCTCCCACGTCACGCCCATGTCACCTTCGAATCACCCACGTCACACCCACGTCACGTTCGAATCACCACGTCACACCCACGCCACGTTCGAATCTCCCACGTCACGCCCATGTCACCTTCGAATCACCCACGTCACACCCACGTCACGTTCGAATTTCCCACGTCACGCCAACGTCACGTTCGAATCTCCCACGTCACGCCCATGTCACCTTCGAATCACCCACGTCACACCCACGTCACGTTCGAATCACCCACGACACACCCACGTCACGTTCGAATCACCCATGTCACGCCCACGTCACTTTCGAATCACCCACGTCACACCCACGTCACTTTCGAATCACCTACGACACACCCACGTCACGTTCGAATCGCCCACGTCACGTTCGAATCACCTACGACACACCCACGTCACGTTCGAATCTCCCACGTCACACCCACGTCACGTTCCAAACACCCACGTCACGTTCCAAATACCCACGTCACGCCCACGTCACGTTCGAATCACCCACGTCACGCCCACGTCACGTTCGAATCTCCCACGTCACACCCACGTCACGTTCGAATCACCCACTTCACGCTCACGTCACGTTCGAATCTCCCACGTCACGTTCGAATCTCCCACGTCACACCCACGTCACGTTCGAATCACCACGTCACACCCACGTCACGTTCGATTCAGCCACGTCACACCCACGTCACGTTCGAATCTCCCACGTCACGCCCACGTCACGTTCGAATCACCCACGTCACACCCACGTCACGTTCGAATCTCCCAATTCACGCCCACGTCACGTTCGAATGTCTCACCTCACACCCACGTCACGTTCGAATCTCCCACGTCACGCCCAAGTCACGTTCGAATGTCTCACGTCACACCCACGTCACGTTCCAATCACCCACGCCACGCCCACGTAACGTTCGAATCTCCCACGTCACACCCACGTCACACCCACGTCACGTTCTAATCACCCACGTCACACCCACGTCACGTTCGAATCTCCCACGTCACGCCCACGTCACGTTCGAATCACCACGTCACACCCACGCCACGTTCGAATCTCCCACGTCACGCCCACGTCACGTTCGAATGTCTCACGTCACACCCAAGTCACGTTCGATTCTCCCACGTCACGCCCACGTCACACCCACGTCACGTTCGAATATCCCACGTCACACCCACTTCACACCCATGTCACGTTCGAATCTCCCTCGTCACACCCACGTCACGTTCGAATGTCTCACGTCACACCCACGTCACGTTCGAATCTCCCACGTCACGCCCATTCACACCCACGTCACGTTCGAATCTCCCACGTCACACCCACGTCACGTTCGAATCTCCCACGTCACGCCCATGTCACCTTCGAATTACCCACGTCACACCCACGTCACGTTCGAATTTCCCACGTCACGCCAACCTCACGTTCGAATCTCCCACGTCACACCCACCTCGCCTTCGAAGCACATATCGAACAACCATGCTCCTGCCTTGCAACAGCCTCACACTGCTAGTGCCAAGGTGTGAGGACAGCTGGTGTAGGCTTGCGGAGGGGAGGCAAGGGAGCCGGGCACTCGTGCTGGGGGCTGTCCTAGGCATGCGGAGGCAACCTCTGCCTTCCCAGTGCTCTTGCCTCTGAGCCCTGCTTGGTGGGGGAGCCTTGAAGCACGGTGGCACACCCACGCCAATTTCGAACCACCCAGGTCACGTTCGAATGTCTCACGTCACACCCACGTCACGTTCGAATCACCCACGTCACACCCACGTCACACCCACGTCACGTTCTAATCACCCACGTCACGCCCACGTCACGTTCGAATCACCCACGTCACACCCACATCACGTTCGAATCTCCCACGTCACGCCCACGTCACGTTCGAATCTCCCACGTCACGACCACGTCAGGTTCGAATCACCCACGTCACACCCACGTCACGTTCGATTCAGCCACGTCACACCCACGTCACGTTCGAATCTCCCACGTCACGCCCATGTCACCTTCGAATCACCCACGTCACACCCACGTCACGTTCGAATCACCCACGACACACCCACGTCACGTTCGAATCACCCATGTCACGCCCACGTCACGTTCGATTCACCCACGTCACACCCACGTCACGTTCGAATCTCCCACGTCACGCCCACGTCACGTTCGAATCTCCCACGTCACGTCCAGGTCACGTTCGAAACATCCACGTCACGCCCACGTCACGTTCGAATTTCCCACGTCACACCCACGTCACGTTCGAATCAGCCACGTCACGCCCAAGTTACGTTCGAATCTCCCACGTCACGTTCGAATCTCCCACGTCACACCCACGTCACGTTCTAATCATCCACGTCACGCCCACGTCACGTTCGAATCACCCACGACACACCCACGTCACACCCACTTCACGTTCGAATTTCCCACGTCACGCTCACGTCACGTTCGAATCTCCCACGTCATGCTCACGTCACGTTCGTATCTCCCACGTCACACCCACGTCAAGTTCGAATCACCCACGTCACGCTCACGTCACGTTCGAATCACCCACGTCACGTTCGAATCTACCACTTCACACCCACGTCACGTTCGAATCTCCCACGTCACACCCACGTCACGTTCGAATCACCCATGTCACGCCCACGTCACGTTCGAATCACCCACGACACACCCACGTCACGTTCGAATCGCCCACATCACACCCACGTCACGTTCGAAACAACCACGCCACACCCACGTCACGTTCGAATCTCCCACGTCACGCCCACGTCACGTTCGAATCTCCCACGTCACGTCCAGGTCACGTTCGAAACATCCACGTCACGCCCACGTCACGTTCGAATTTCCCACGTCACACCCACGTCACGTTCGAATCAGCCACGTCACGCCCACGTCACGTTCGAATCACCCACGACACACCCACGTCACACCCATTTCACGTTCGAATTTCCCACGTCACGCTCACGTCACGTTCGAATCTCCACCGTCATGCTCACGTCACGTTCGTATCTCCCACGTCACGCTCACGTCACGTTCGAAACTACCAATTCACGCTCACGTCACGTTCGAATCACCCACGTCACGTTCGAATCTCCCACGTCACACCCACGTCACGTTCGAATCATCCACGTCACGCCCACGTCACGTTCGAATCACCCACGACACACCCACGTCACACCCACTTCACGTTCGAATTTCCACGTCACGCTCACGTCACGTTCGAATCTCCCACGTCATGCTCACGTCACGTTCGTATCTCCCACGTCACACCCACGTCACGTTCGAATCACCCACGTCACGCTCACGTCACGTTCGAATCACCCACGTCACGTTCGAATCTACCACTTCACACCCACGTCACGTTCGAATCTCCCACGTCACACCCACGTCACGTTCGAATCTCCCACGTCACGCCCATGTCACCTTCGAATCACCCACGTCACACCCACGTCACGTTCGAATCACCACGTCACACCCACGCCACGTTCGAATCTCCCACGTCACGCCCATGTCACCTTCGAATCACCCACGTCACACCCACGTCACGTTCGAATTTCCCACGTCACGCCAACCTCACGTTCGAATCTCCCACGTCACACCCACCTCGCCTTCGAAGCACATATGGAAGAACCATGCTCCTGCCTTGCAACAGCCTCCCAGTGCTAGTGCCAAGGTGTGAGGACAGCTGGTGTAGGCTTGCGGAGGGGAGGCAAGGGAGCCGGGCACTCGTGGTGGGGGCTGTCCTAGGCATGCGGAGGCAAGCTCTGCCTTCCCAGTGCTCTTGCCTCTGAGCCCTGCTTGGTGGGGGAGCCTTGAAGCAGGGTGGCACACCCACGCCAATTTCGAACCACCCAGGTCACGTTCGAATGTCTCACGTCACACCCACGTCACGTTCGAATCACCCACGTCACACCCACGTCACACCCACGTCACGTTCTAATCACCCACGTCACGCCCACGTCACGTTCGAATCACCCACGTCACACCCACGTCACGTTCGAATCTCCCACGTCACGCCCACGTCACGTTCGAATCTCCCACGTCACGACCACGTCAGGTTCGAATCACCCACGTCACACCCACGTCACGTTCGATTCAGCCACGTCACACCCACGTCACGTTCGAATCTACCACGTCACGCCCACGTCACGTTCGAATCACCCACGCGACGCCCACGTCACACCCACGTCACGTTCGAATCACCCACGTCACACCCACGTCACGTTCGAATCTCCCACGTCACACCCACGTCACGCCCACGTAACGTTCGAATCTCCCAAGTCACGTTCGAATCTACCACGTCACGTTCGAATCACCCACGTCACACCCACGTCACGTTCGAATCTCCCACGTCACGCCCACGTCACGTTCGAACCTCCCACGTCACAGCCAGGTCACGTTCGAATCTCCCACGTCACGCCCACGTCACGTTCGAATCTCCCACCTCACACCCACGTCACGTTCGAATTTCCCACGTCACGCCAACGTCACGTTCGAATCTCCCACGTCACACCCACCTCGCCTTCGAAGCACATATGGAACAACCATGCTCCTGCCTTGCAACAGCCTCCCAGTGCTAGTGCCAAGGTGTGAGGACAGCTGGTGTAGGCTTGCGGAGGGGAGGCAAGGGAGCCGGGCACTCGTGGTGGGGGCTGTCCTAGGCATGCGGAGGCAAGCTCTGCCTTCCCAGTGCTCTTGCCTCTGAGCCCTGCTTGGTGGGGGAGCCTTGAAGCAGGGTGGCACACCCACGCCAATTTCGAACCACCCAGGTCACGTTCGAATGTCTCACGTCACACCCACGTCACGTTCGAATCACCCACGTCACACCCACGTCACACCCACGTCACGTTCTAATCACCCACGTCACGCCCACGTCACGTTCGAATCACCCACGTCACACCCACGTCACGTTCGAATCTCCCACGTCACGCCCACGTCACGTTCGAATCTCCCACGTCACGACCACGTCAGGTTCGAATCACCCACGTCACACCCACGTCACGTTCGATTCAGCCACGTCACACCCACGTCACGTTCGAATCTACCACGTCACGCCCACGTCACGTTCGAATCACCCACGCGACGCCCACGTCACACCCACGTCACGTTCGAATCACCCACGTCACACCCACGTCACGTTCGAATCTCCCACGTCACACCCACGTCACGCCCACGTAACGTTCGAATCTGCCACTACACGCCCACGTCACACCCACGTCACGTTAGAATCACCCCACGTCACACACACGTCACGTTCGAATCTCCCACGTCACACCCACGTCACGTTCGAAACTCCCACGTCACGCCCACGTCACGTTCGAATCTCCCAATTCACGCCCACGTCACGTTCGAATTTCCCACGTCACACCCACGTCACGTTCGAATCTCCCAATTCACGCCCACGTCACGTTCGAATTTCCCACGTCACACCCACGTCACGTTCGGATCTCCCACGTCACGTTCGTATCTCCTACGTCACACCCACGTAACGTTCGAATCTGCCACTACACGCCCACGTCACACCCACGTCACGTTAGAATCACCCACGTCACACACACGTCACGTTCGAATCTCCCACGTCACACCCACGTCACGTTCGAATGTCTCACCTCACACCCACGTCACGTTCGAATCTCCCACGTCACGCCCAAGTCACGTTCGAATGTCTCACGTCACACGCACGTCACGTTCGATTCTCCCACGTCACGCCCACGTCACACCCACGTCACGTTCGAATATCCCACGTCACACCCACTTCACACCCATGTCACGTTCGAATCTCCCTCGTCACACCCACGTCACGTTCGAATGTCTCCCGTCACACCCACGTCACGTTCGAATCTCCCACGTCACGCCCATTCACACCCAGGTCACGTTCGAATCTCCCACGTCACACCCACGTCACGTTCGAATCTCCCACGTCACGCCCACGTCACGTTCGAATCATCTATGTCACGCCCACGTCACGTTCGAATTTCCCACGTCACGCCCACGTCACACCCACGTCACGTTCGATTCTCCCACGTCACACCCACGTCACGTTCGAAACACTCACGTCACACCCACGTCACGTTCGAATCACCCACGTCACGCCCACGTCACGTTCGAAATACCCACGTCACGTCCACGTCACGTTCGAATCACCTACGTCACACCCACGTCACGTTCGAATCACCCACGTCACACCCACGTCACGTTCGAATCACCACGTCACACCCACGTCACGTTCGAATCTCCCACGTCACGCCCACGTCACGTTCGAATGTCTCACCTCACACCCACGTCACGTTCGATTCTCCCACGTCACACCCACGTCACACCCACGTCACGTTCGAATATCCCACGTCACACCCACTTCACACCCATGTCACGTTCGAATCTCCCTCGTCACACCCACGTCACGTTCGAATGTCTCCCGTCACACCCACGTCACGTTCGAATCTCCCACCTCACACCCACCTCGCCTTCGAAGCACATATGGAACAACCATGCTCCTGCCTTGCAACAGCCTCACAGTGCTAGTGCCAAGGTGTGAGGACAGCTGGTGTAGGCTTGCGGAGGGGAGGCAAGGGAGCCGGGCACTCGTGGTGGGGGCTGTCCTAGGCATGCGGAGGCAAGCTCTGCCTTCCCAGTGCTCTTGCCTCTGAGCCCTGCTTGGTGGGGGAGCCTTGAAGCAGGGCGGCACACCCACGCCATTTTCGAACCACCCACTTCACGTTCGAATCACCCATGTCACAGCCACGTCACGTTCGAATCTCCCACGTCACTCGCACGTCACGTTCGAATCACCCACGTCACACCCACATCACGTTCGAATCTCCCACGTCACGCCCACGTCACGTTCGAATCTCCCACGTCACGACCACGTCAGGTTCGAATCACCCACGTCACACCCACGTCACGTTCGATTCAGCCACGTCACACCCACGTCACGTTCGAATCTACCACGTCACGCCAACGTCACGTTCGAATCACCACGTCACGTTCGAATCACCGAGGTCACACCCATGTCACGTTCTAATCACCCACGTCACACGCACGTCACGTTCGAATCTCCCACATCACACCCATTCACACCCACGTAACGTTCGAATCACCCACGTCACGACCACGTCACGTTCGATTCTCCCACGTCACGCCCACGTCACGTTCGAATCACCCACGCGACGCCCACGTCACGTTCGAATATTCACCTCACACCCACGTCACGTTCGAATCTCCATCGTCACACCCACGTCACACCCACGTCACGTTCGAATCTCCTACGTCACACCCACGTAACGTTCGAATCTGCCACTACACGCCCACGTCACACCCACGTCACGTTAGAATCACCCACGTCACACACACGTCACGTTAGAATCACCCACGTCACACCCACGTCACGTTCGAAACTCCCACGTCACGCCCACGTCACGTTCGAATGTCTCACCTCACACCCACGTCACGTTCGAATCTCCCACGTCACGCCCAAGTCACGTTCGAATGTCTCACGTCACACGCACGTCACGTTCGAATCTCCCACGTCACGCCCACGTCACACCCACGTCACGTTCGAATCACCCACGCCACGCCCACGTAACGTTCGAATCTCCCACGTCACACCCACGTCACACCCACGTCACGTTCGAATGTCTCACCTCACACCCACGTCACGTTCGAATCTCCCACGTCACACACACGTCACCTTCGAATGTCTCACGTCACACCCACGTCACGTTCGAATCTCCCTCGTCACACCCACGTCACTCCCACGTCACGTTCGAATCTCCCACGTCACGCCCAAGTCACGTTCGAATCACCCACGTCACGCCCAAGTCACGTTCGAATCACCCACGCGACGCCCACGTCACGTTCGAATGTCTCACTTCACACCCAAGTCACGTTCGATTCTCCCACGTCACACCCACGTCACACCCACGTCACGTTCGATTCTCCCACCTCACACCCCCGTCACGTTCGAATCTCCCGGGTCACGCCCACGTCACACCCACGTCACGTTCGAATCTCCCACGTCACACCCATTCACACCCACGTCACGTTCGAATCACCCACGTCACGCCCACGTCACGTTCGAATCTCCCACGTCACACCCATTCACACCCACGTCACGTTCGAATCACCGAGGTCACACCCACGTCACGTTCGAATCTCCCACGTCACACCCATTCACACCCACGTCACGTTCGAATCACCCACGTCACACCCACGTCACGTTCGAATCTCCCTCGTCACACCCACGTCACATTCGAATGTCTCACGTCACACCCAGATCACGTTCGAATCTCCCAGGTCACACCCACGTCACTCGCACGTCACGTTCGAATCTCCCACGTCACACCCACGTCACGTTCGAATCTCCCACGTCACGCCCACGTCACACCCACGTAACGTTCGAATCACCCCCGTCACCTTCGAATCACCCACGTCACACCCACGTCACGTTCGAATCTCCCACGTCACACCCACGTCACACCCACGTCACACCCACGTCACGTTCGAATCTCCCACGGCACACCCACGTCACGTTCGAATCTCCATCGTCACACCCACGTCACACCCACGTCACGTTCGAATCTCCTACGTCACATCCACGTCACGTTCGAATCATCTACGTCACACCCACGTCACATTCGAAACTCCCACGTCACGCCCACGTCACACCCACGTCACGTTCGAATCACCCACGTCACACCCACGTCACGTTCGAATCTCCCACGTCACGCCCATGTCACCTTCGAATCACCCACGTCACACCCACGTCACGTTCGAATCACCCACGACACACCCACGTCACGTTCGAATCTCCCACGTCACGACCACGTCAGGTTCGAATCACCCACGTCACACCCACGTCACGTTCGATTCAGCCACGTCACACCCAGGTCACGTTCGAATCTCCCACGACACACCCACGTCACGTTCTAATCATCCACGTCACACCCACGTCAAGTTCGAATCACCCACGACACACCCACGTCACGTTAGAATCTTCCACGTCACACCCACGTCACGTTCGAATCTCCCACGTCACGCCCACGTCACGTTCGCATTTCCCACGTCACGTTCGAATCTCCCACGTCACACCCACGTCACGTTCGAAACACCCACGTCACACCCACGTCACGTTCGAATGTCTCACCTCACACCCACGTCACGTTCGAATCACCCACTTCACACCCACGTCACGTTCGAATCTCCCACGTCACACCCACGTCACGTTCGAATCACCCACTTCACACCCATGTCACGTTCGAATCTCCCTCGTCACACCCACGTCACGTTCGAATCTCCCTCGTCACGCCCACGTCACGTTCGAATGACTCACCTCACACCCACGTCACGTTCGAATCTCCCACGTCACGCCCAAGTCACGTTCGAATGTCTCACGTCACACGCACGTCACGTTCGAATCTCCCACGTCACGCCCACGTCACACCCACGTCACGTTCTAATCACCCACGTCACACCCACGTCACGTTCGAATCTCCCACGTCACGCCCACGTCACGTTCGAATCACCACGTCACACCCACGCCACGTTCGAATCTCCCACGTCACGCCCACGTCACGTTCGAATCACCCACGTCACACCCACGTCACGTTCGAATCACCCACGTCACGCCCACGTCACGTTCGAATCTCCCACGTCACAGCCACGTCAAGTTCGAAACACCCACGACACACCAACGTCACGTTCGAATCACCCACGTCACGTTCGAATCTCCCACTTCACGCTCACGTCACGTTCGAATCTACCACGTCACGTTCGAATCTCCCACTTCACACCCACGTCACGTTCGAATCTCCCACGTCACGCCCATGTCACCTTCGAATCACCCACGTCACACCCACGTCACGTTCGAATCACCCACGACACACCCACGTCACGTTCGAATCACCCATGTCACGCCCACGTCACGTTCGATTCACCCACGTCACACCCACGTCACGTTCGAATCTCCCACGTCACGCCCACGTCACGTTCGAATCTCCCACGTCACGTCCAGGTCACGTTCGAAACATCCACGTCACACCCACGTCACGTTCGAATCTCCCACGTCACGCCCAAGTCACGTTCGAATGTCTTACGTCACACGCACGTCACGTTCGAATCTCCCACGTCACGCCCACGTCACACCCACGTCACGTTCGAATCACCCACGCCACGCCCACGTAACGTTCGAATCTCCCACGTCACACCCACGTCACACCCACGTCACGTTCTAATCACCCACGTCACGCCCACGTCACGTTCGAATCACCACGTCACACCCACGCCACGTTCGAATCTCCCACGTCACGCCCATGTCACCTTCGAATCACCCACGTCAAGCCCACGTCACGTTCGAATCACCCACGTCACACCCACATCACGTTCGAATCTCCCACGTCACGCCCACGTCACGTTCGAATCTCCCACGTCACGACCACGTCAGGTTCGATTCAGCCACGTCACACCCACGTCACGTTCGATTCAGCCACGTCACACCCACGTCACGTTCGAATCTACCACGTCACGCCCACGTCACGTTCGAATCACCCACGCGACGCCCACGTCACACCCACGTCACGTTCGAATCACCCACGTCACACCCACGTCACGTTCGAATCTCCCACGTCACACCCACGTCACGCCCACGTAACGTTCGAATCTGCCACTACACGCCCACGTCACACCCACGTCACGTTAGAATCACCCACGTCACACACACGTCACGTTCGAATCTCCCACGTCACACCCACGTCACGTTCGAAACTCCCACGTCACGCCCACGTCACGTTCGAATCTCCCACGTCACGTTCGAATCTCCCAATCACACCCACGTCACGTTCGAATCTCCCACGTCACACCCACGTCACGTTCGAATCACCACGTCACACCCACGTCACGTTCGATTCAGCCACGTCACACACACGTCACGTTCGAATCTCCCACGTCACGCCCACGTCACGTTCGAATCACCCACGTCACACCCACGTCACGTTCGAATCTCCCAATTCACGCCCACGTCACGTTCGAATTTCCCACGTCACACCCACGTCACGTTCGAATCTCCCACGTCACGTTCGTATCTCCTACGTCACACCCACGTAACGTTCGAATCTGCCACTACACGCCCACGTCACACCCACGTCACGTTAGAATCACCCACGTCACACACACGTCACGTTCGAATCTCCCACGTCACGCCCACGTCACGTTCGAATGTCTCACCTCACACCCTCGTCACGTTCGAATCTCCCACGTCACGCCCAAGTCACGTTCGAATGTCTCACGTCACACGCACGTCACGTTCGATTCTCCCACGTCACGCCCACGTCACACCCACGTCACGTTCGAATATCCCACGTCACACCCACTTCACACCCATGTCACGTTCGAATCTCCCTCGTCACACCCACGTCACGTTCGAATGTCTCCCGTCACACCCACGTCACGTTCGAATCTCCCACGTCACGCCCATTCACACCCACGTCACGTTCGAATCTCCCACGTCACACCCACGTCACGTTCGAATCTCCCACGTCACGCCCATGTCACCTTCGAATCACCCACGTCACACCCACGTCACGTTCGAATTTCCCACGTCACGCCCACGTCACGTTCGAATCTCCCACGTCACACCCACCTCGCCTTCGAAGCACATATCGAACAACCATGCTCCTCCCTTGCAACAGCCTCACAGTGCTAGTGCCAAGGTGTGAGGACAGCTGGTGTAGGCTTGCGGAGGGGAGGCAAGGGAGCCGGGCACTCGTGGTGGCGGCTGTCCTAGGCATGCGGAGGCAAGCTCTGCCTTCCCAGTGCTCTTGCCTCTGAGCCCTGTTTGGTGGGGGAGCCTTGAAGCACGGTGGCACACCCACGCCAATTTCGAACCAGCCAGGTCACGTTCGAATTTCCCACGTCACGACCACGTCACGTTCGAATCTCCCACGTCACACCCACGTCACGTTCGAATCTCCCACGTCACGTTCGAATCTCCCACTTCACATCCACGTCACGTTCGAATCACCCACGTCACACCCACGTCACGTTCGAATCTCCCACGTCACGCCCATGTCACCTTCGAATCACCCACGTCACACCCACGTCACGTTCGAATCACCCACGACACACCAACGTCACGTTCGAATCACCCACGTCACGTTCGAATCTCCCACTTCACGCTCACGTCACGTTCGAATCTACCACGTCACGTTCGAATCTCCCACTTCACACCCACGTCACGTTCGAATCTCCCACGTCACACCCACGTCACTTTCGAATCTCCCACGTCACGCCCATGTCACCTTCGAATCACCCACGTCACACCCACGTCACGTTCGAATCACCCACGACACACCCACGTCACGTTCGAATCACCCATGTCACGCCCACGTCACGTTCGATTCACCCACGTCACACCCACGTCACGTTCGAATCTCCCACGTCACGTCCAGGTCACGTTCGAAACATCCACGTCACACCCACGTCACGTTCGAATCTCCCACGTCACGCCCAAGTCACGTTCGAATGTCTTACGTCACACGCACGTCACGTTCGAATCTCCCACGTCACGCCCACGTCACACCCACGTCACGTTCGAATCACCCACGCCACGCCCACGTAACGTTCGAATCTCCCACGTCACACCCACGTCACACCCACGTCACGTTCTAATCACCCACGTCACACCCACGTCACGTTCGAATCTCCCACGTCACGCCCACGTCACGTTCGAATCACCACGTCACACCCACGCCACGTTCGAATCTCCCACGTCACGCCCATGTCACCTTCGAATCACCCACGTCACACCCACGTCACGTTCGAATCACCACGTCACACCCACGCCACGTTCGAATCTCCCACGTCACGCCCATGTCACCTTCGAATCACCCACGTCACACCCACGTCACGTTCGAATTTCCCACGTCACGCCAACGTCACGTTCGAATCTCCCACGTCACACCCACCTCGCCTTCGATGCACATATCGAACAACCATGCTCCTGCCTTGCAACAGCCTCACAGTGCTAGTGCCAAGGTGTGAGGACAGCTGGTGTAGGCTTGCGGAGGGGAGGCAAGGGAGCCGGGCACTCGTGGTGGGGGCTGTCCTAGGCATGCGGAGGCAAGCTCTGCCTTCCCAGTGCTCTTGCCTCTGAGCCCTGCTTGGTGGGGGAGCCTTGAAGCAGGGTGGCACACCCACGCCAATTTCGAACCACCCAGGTCACGTTCGAATGTCTCACGTCACACCCACGTCACGTTCGAATCACCCACGTCACACCCACGTCACACCCACGTCACGTTCTAATCACCCACGTCACGCCCACGTCACGTTCGAATCACCCACGTCACACCCACATCACGTTCGAATCTCCCACGTCACGCCCACGTCACGTTCGAATCTCCCACGTCACGACCACGTCAGGTTCGAATCACCCACGTCACACCCACGTCACGTTCGATTCAGCCACGTCACACCCACGTCACGTTCGAATCTACCACGTCACGCCCACGTCACGTTCGAATCACCCACGCGACGCCCACGTCACACCCACGTCACGTTCGAATCTCCCACGTCACACCCACGTCACGTTCGAATCTCCCACGTCACACCCACGTCACGCCCACGTCACGTTCTAATCTGCCACTACACGCCCACGTCACACCCACGTCACGTTAGAATCACCCACGTCACACACACGTCACGTTCGAATCTCCCACGTCACACCCACGTCACGTTCGAATCTCCCACGTCACGCCCATGTCACCTTCGAATCACCCACGTCACACCCACGTCACGTTCGAATTTCCCACGTCACACCCACCTCGCCTTCGAAGCACATATCGAACAACCATGCTCCTGCCTTGCAACAGCCTCCCAGTGCTAGTGCCAAGGTGTGAGGACAGCTGGTGTAGGCTTGCGGAGGGGAGGCAAGGGAGCCGGGCACTCGTGGTGGGGGCTGTCCTAGGCATGCGGAGGCAACCTCTGCCTTCCCAGTGCTCTTGCCTCTGAGCCCTGTTTGGTGGGGGAGCCTTGAAGCAGGGTGGCACACCCACGCCAATTTCGAACCAGCCAGGTCACGTTCGAATTTCCCACGTCACGCCCACGTCACGTTCGAATCTCCCACGTCACGCCCACGTCACGTTCGAATCACCCACGTCACACCCACCTCGCCTTCGAAGCACATATCGAACAACCATGCTCCTCCCTTGCAACAGCCTCACAGTGCTAGTGCCAAGGTGTGAGGACAGCTGGTGTAGGCTTGCGGAGGGGAGGCAAGGGAGCCGGGCACTCGTGGTGGGGGCTGTCCTAGGCATGCGGAGGGAAGCTCTGCCTTCCCAGTGCTCTTGCCTCTGAGCCCTGCTTGGTGGGGGAGCCATGAAGCAGGGTGGCACACCCACGCCAATTTCGAACCAGCCAGGTCACGTTCGAATTTCCCACGTCACGCCCACGTCACGTTCGAATCTCCCACGACACACCCACGTCACGTTCGAATCTCCCACGTCACACCCACGTCACGTTCGAATCACCCACGTCACGTTCGAATCTACCACTTTACACCCACGTCACTTTCGAATCTCCCACGTCACACCCACGTCACGTTCGAATCTCCCACGTCACGCCCATGTCACCTTCGAATTTCCCACGTCACACCCACGTCACTTTCGAATCACCCACGTCACACCCACGTCACTTTCGAATCACCTACGACACACCCACGTCACGTTCGAATCGCCCACGTCACGTTCGAATCACCTACGACACACCCACGTCACGTTCGAATCGCCCACGTCACACCCACGTCACGTTCCAAACACCCACGTCACGTTCCAAATACCCACGTCACGCCCACGTCACGTTCGAATCACCCACGTCACGCCCACGTCACGTTCGAATCTCCCACCTCACACCCACGTCACGTTCGAATCACCCACTTCACGCTCACGTCACGTTCGAATCTCCCACGTCACGTTCGAATCTCCCACGTCACACCCACGTCACGTTCGAATCACCACGTCACACCCACGTCACGTTCGATTCAGCCACGTCACACCCACGTCACGTTCGAATCTCCCACGTCACGCCCACGTCACGTTCGAATCAGCCACGTCACACCCACGTCACGTTCGAATCTCCCAATTCACGCCCACGTCACGTTCGAATCTCCCACGTCACGCCCACGTCACGTTCGAATGTCTCACCTCAAACCCACGTCACGTTCGAATCTCCCACGTCACGCCCAAGTCACGTTCGAATGTCTCACGTCACACCCACGTCACGTTCCAATCACCCACGCCACGCCCACGTAACGTTCGAATCTCCCACGTCACACCCACGTCACACCCACGTCACGTTCTAATCACCCACGTCACACCCACGTCACGTTCGAATCTCCCACGTCACGCCCACGTCACGTTCGAATCACCACGTCACACCCACGCCACGTTCGAATCTCCCACGTCACGCCCACGTCACGTTCGAATGTCTCACGTCACACCCAAGTCACGTTCGATTCTCCCACGTCACGCCCACGTCACACCCACGTCACGTTCGAATATCCCACGTCACACCCACTTCACACCCATGTCACGTTCGAATCTCCCTCGTCACACCCACGTCACGTTCGAATGTCTCACGTCACACCCACGTCACGTTCGAATCTCCCACGTCACGCCCATTCACACCCACGTCACGTTCGAATCTCCCACGTCACACCCACGTCACGTTCGAATCTCCCACGTCACGCCCATGTCACCTTCGAATCACCCACGTCACACCCACGTCACGTTCGAATTTCCCACGTCACGCCAACCTCACGTTCGAATCTCCCACGTCACACCCACCTCGCCTTCGAAGCACATATCGAACAACCATGCTCCTGCCTTGCAACAGCCTCACAGTGCTAGTGCCAAGGTGTGAGGACAGCTGGTGTAGGCTTGCGGAGGGGAGGCAAGGGAGCCGGGCACTCGTGGTGGGGGCTGTCCTAGGCATGCGGAGGCAAGCTCTGCCTTCCCAGTGCTCTTGCCTCTGAGCCCTGCTTGGTGGGGGAGCCTTGAAGCACGGTGGCACACCCACGCCAATTTCGAACCACCCAGGTCACGTTCGAATGTCTCACGTCACACCCACGTCACGTTCGAATCACCCACGTCACACCCACGTCACACCCACGTCACGTTCTAATCACCCACGTCACGCCCACGTCACGTTCGAATCACCCACGTCACACCCACATCACGTTCGAATCTCCCACGTCACGCCCACGTCACGTTCGAATCTCCCACGTCACGACCACGTCAGGTTCGAATCACCCACGTCACACCCACGTCACGTTCGATTCAGCCACGTCACACCCACGTCACGTTCGAATCTCCCACGTCACGCCCATGTCACCTTCGAATCACCCACGTCACACCCACGTCACGTTCGAATCACCCACGACACACCCACGTCACGTTCGAATCACCCATGTCACGCCCACGTCACGTTCGATTCACCCACGTCACACCCACGTCACGTTCGAATCTCCCACGTCACGCCCACGTCACGTTCGAATCTCCTACGTCACGTCCAGGTCACGTTCGAAACATCCACGTCACGCCCACGTCACGTTCGAATTTCCCACGTCACACCCACGTCACGTTCGAATCAGCCACGTCACGCCCAAGTTACGTTCGAATCTCCCACGTCACGTTCGAATCTCCCACGTCACACCCACGTCACGTTCTAATCATCCACGTCACGCCCACGTCACTTTCGAATCACCCACGACACACCCACGTCACACCCACTTCACGTTCGAATTTCCCACGTCACGCTCACGTCACGTTCGAATCTCCCACGTCATGCTCACGTCACGTTCGTATCTCCCACGTCACACCCACGTCACGTTCGAATCACCCACGTCACGCTCACGTCACGTTCGAATCACCCACGTCACGTTCGAATCTACCACTTCACACCCACGTCACGTTCGAATCTCCCACGTCACACCCACGTCACGTTCGAATCACCCATGTCACGCCCACGTCACGTTCGAATCACCCACGACACACCCACGTCACGTTCGAATCGCCCACATCACACCCACGTCACGTTCGAAACAACCACGCCACACCCACGTCACGTTCGAATCTCCCACGTCACGCCCACGTCACGTTCGAATCTCCCACGTCACGTCCAGGTCACGTTCGAAACATCCACGTCACGCCCACGTCACGTTCGAATTTCCCACGTCACACCCACGTCACGTTCGAATCAGCCACGTCACGCCCACGTCACGTTCGAATTTCCCACGTCACACCCACGTCACACCCATTTCACGTTCGAATTTCCCACGTCACGCTCACGTCACGTTCGAATCTCCACCGTCATGCTCACGTCACGTTCGTATCTCCCACGTCACGCTCACGTCACGTTCGAAACTACCACTTCACGCTCACGTCACGTTCGAATCACCCACGTCACGTTCGAATCTCCCACGTCACACCCACGTCACGTTCGAATCATCCACGTCACGCCCACGTCACGTTCGAATCACCCACGACACACCCACGTCACACCCACTTCACGTTCGAATTTCCACGTCACGCTCACGTCACGTTCGAATCTCCCACGTCATGCTCACGTCACGTTCGTATCTCCCACGTCACACCCACGTCACGTTCGAATCACCCACGTCACGCTCACGTCACGTTCGAATCACCCACGTCACACCCACGTCACGTTCGAATCTCCCACGTCACGCCCATGTCACCTTCGAATCACCCACGTCACACCCACGTCACGTTCGAATTTCCCACGTCACGCCAACGTCACGTTCGAATCTCCCACGTCACACCCACCTCGCCTTCGAAGCACATATCGAACAACCATGCTCCTGCCTTGCAACAGCCTCACAGTGCTAGTGCCAAGGTGTGAGGACAGCTGGTGTAGGCTTGCGGAGGGGAGGCAAGGGAGCCGGGCACTCGTGGTGGGGGCTGTCCTAGGCATGCGGAGGCAAGCTCTGCCTTCCCAGTGCTCTTGCCTCTGAGCCCTGCTTGGTGGGGGAGCCTTGAAGCAGGGTGGCACACCCACGCCAATTTCGAACCACCCAGGTCACGTTCGAATGTCTCACGTCACACCCACGTCACGTTCGAATCGCCCGCGTCACACCCACGTCACGTTCTAATCACCCACGTCACGCCCACGTCACGTTCGAATCACCCACGTCACACCCACGTCACGTTCGAATCTCCCACGTCACGCCCACGTCACGTTCGAATCTCCCACGTCACGACCACGTCAGGTTCGAATCACCCACGTCACACCCACGTCACGTTCGATTCAGCCACGTCACACCCACGTCACGTTCGAATCTACCACGTCACGCCCACGTCACGTTCGAATCACCCACGCGACGCCCACGTCACACCCACGTCACGTTCGAATCACCCACGTCACACCCACGTCACGTTCGAATCTCCCACGTCACACCCACGTCACGCCCACGTAACGTTCGAATCTGCCACTACACGCCCACGTCACACCCACGTCACGTTAGAATCACCCCACGTCACACACACGTCACGTTCGAATCTCCCACGTCACGCCCACGTCACGTTCGAATCTCCCACGTCACGCCCACGTCACGTT
Source organism: Apteryx mantelli (assembly GCF_036417845.1). Classification (NCBI taxonomy): domain Eukaryota; kingdom Metazoa; phylum Chordata; class Aves; order Apterygiformes; family Apterygidae; genus Apteryx; species Apteryx mantelli. Next base: position 94,622 of record NW_027118494.1, on the reverse strand, counting down.
CGAATCTCCCAATTCACGCCCACGTCACGTTCGAATTTCCCACGTCACACCCACGTCACGTTCGAATCTCCCAATTCACGCCCACGTCACGTTCGAATTTCCCACGTCACACCCACGTCACGTTCGAATCTCCCACGTCACGTTCGTATCTCCTACGTCACACCCACGTAACGTTCGAATCTGCCACTACACGCCCACGTCACACCCACGTCACGTTAGAATCACCCACGTCACACACACGTCACGTTCGAATCTCCCACGTCACACCCACGTCACGTTCGAATGTCTCACCTCACACCCACGTCACGTTCGAATCTCCCACGTCACGCCCAAGTCACGTTCGAATGTCTCACGTCACACGCACGTCACGTTCGATTCTCCCACGTCACGCCCACGTCACACCCACGTCACGTTCGAATATCCCACGTCACACCCACTTCACACCCATGTCACGTTCGAATCTCCCTCGTCACACCCACGTCACGTTCGAATGTCTCCCGTCACACCCACGTCACGTTCGAATCTCCCACGTCACGCCCATTCACACCCACGTCACGTTCGAATCTCCCACGTCACACCCACGTCACGTTCGAATCTCCCACGTCACGTCCACGTCACGTTCGAATCACCCACGTCACACCCACGTCACGTTCGAATCTCCCACGTCACGTTCGAATCTCCCACTTCACATCCACGTCACGTTCGAATCACCCACGTCACACCCACGTCACGTTCGAATCTCCCACGTCACGCCCATGTCACCTTCGAATCACCCACGTCACACCCACGTCACGTTCGAATCACCCACGACACACCCACGTCACGTTCGAATCACCCACGTCACGTTCGAATCTCCCACTTCACGCTCACGTCACGTTCGAATCTACCACGTCACGTTCGAATCTCCCACTTCACACCCACGTCACGTTCGAATCTCCCACGTCACACCCACGTCACTTTCGAATCTCCCACGTCACGCCCATGTCACCTTCGAATCACCCACGTCACACCCACGTCACGTTCGAATCACCCACGACACACCCACGTCACGTTCGAATCACCCATGTCACGCCCACGTCACGTTCGATTCACCCACGTCACACCCACGTCACGTTCGAATCTCCCACGTCACGCCCACGTCACGTTCGAATCTCCCACGTCACGTCCAGGTCACGTTCGAAACATCCACGTCACGCCCACGTCACGTTCGAATTTCCCACGTCACACCCACGTCACGTTCGAATCAGCCACGTCACGCCCACGTTACGTTCGAATCTCCCACGTCACGTTCGAATCTCCCACGTCACACCCACGTCACGTTCTAATCATCCACGTCACGCCCACGTCACTTTCGAATCACCCACGACACACCCACGTCACACCCACTTCACGTTCGAATTTCCCACGTCACGCTCACGTCACGTTCGAATCTCCCACGTCATGCTCACGTCACGTTCGTATCTCCCACGTCACACCCACGTCACGTTCGAATCACCCACGTCACGCTCACGTCACGTTCGAATCACCCACGTCACGTTCGAATCTACCACTTCACACCCACGTCACGTTCGAATCTCCCACGTCACACCCACGTCACGTTCGAATCACCCATGTCACGCCCACGTCACGTTCGAATCACCCACGACACACCCACGTCACGTTCGAATCGCCCACATCACACCCACGTCACGTTCGAAACAACCACGCCACACCCACGTCACGTTCGAATCTCCCACGTCACGCCCACGTCACGTTCGAATTTCCCACGTCACGTCCAGGTCACGTTCGAAACATCCACTTCACGCCCACGTCACGTTCGAATTTCCCACGTCACACCCACGTCACGTTCGAATCAGCCACGTCACGCCCACGTCACGTTCGAATCACCCACGACACACCCACGTCACACCCACTTCACGTTCGAATTTCCCACGTCACGCTCACGTCACGTTCGTATCTCCCACGTCACGCTCACGTCACGTTCGAATCTACCACTTCACACCCACGTCACGTTCGAATCTCCCACGTCACACCCACGTCACGTTCGAATCACCCATGTCACGCCCACGTCACGTTCGAATCACCCACGACACACCCACGTCACGTTCGAATCGCCCACATCACACCCACGTCACGTTCGAAACAACCACGCCACACCCACGTCACGTTCGAATTTCCCACGTCACACCCACGTCACGTTCGAATCAGCCACGTCACGCCCACGTCACGTTCGAATCACCCACGACACACCCACGTCACACCCATTTCACGTTCGAATTTCCCACGTCACGCTCACGTCACGTTCGAATCTCCACCGTCATGCTCACGTCACGTTCGTATCTCCCACGTCACGCTCACGTCACGTTCGAAACTACCACTTCACGCTCACGTCACGTTCGAATCACCCACGTCACGTTCGAATCTCCCACGTCACACCCACGTCACGTTCGAATCATCCACGTCACGCCCACGTCACCTTCGAATCACCCACGACACACCCACGTCACACCCACTTCACGTTCGAATTTCCACGTCACGCTCACGTCACGTTCGAATCTCCCACGTCATGCTCACGTCACGTTCGTATCTCCCACGTCACACCCACGTCACGTTCGAATCACCCACGTCACGCTCACGTCACGTTCGAATCACCCACGTCACGTTCGAATCTACCACTTCACACCCACGTCATGTTCGAATCTCCCACGTCACACCCACGTCACGTTCGAATCTCCCACGTCACGTCCAGGTCACGTTCGAAACATCCACGTCACACCCACGTCACGTTCGAATCTCCCACGTCACGCCCAAGTCACGTTCGAATGTCTTACGTCACACGCACGTAACGTTCGAATCTCCCACGTCACACCCACGTCACACCCACGTCACGTTCTAATCACCCACGTCACACCCACGTCACGTTCGAATCTCCCACGTCACGCCCACGTCACGTTCGAATCACCACGTCACACCCACGCCACGTTCGAATCTCCCACGTCACGCCCATGTCACCTTCGAATCACCCACGTCACACCCACGTCACGTTCGAATCACCACGTCACACCCACGCCACGTTCGAATCTCCCACGTCACGCCCATGTCACCTTCGAATCACCCACGTCACACCCACGTCACGTTCGAATTTCCCACGTCACACCCACGTCACGTTCGAATCTCCCACGTCACACCCACCTCGCCTTCGAAGCACATATGGAACAACCATGCTCCTGCCTTGCAACAGCCTCACAGTGCTAGTGCCAAGGTGTGAGGACAGCTGGTGTAGGCTTGCGGAGGGGAGGCAAGGGAGCCGGGCACTCGTGGTGGGGGCTGTCCTAGGCATGCGGAGGCAAGCTCTGCCTTCCCAGTGCTCTTGCCTCTGAGCCCTGCTTGGTGGGGGAGCCTTGAAGCAGGGTGGCACACCCACGCCAATTTCGAACCACCCAGGTCACGTTCGAATGTCTCACGTCACACCCACGTCACGTTCGAATCACCCACGTCACACCCACGTCACGCCCACGTCACGTTCTAATCACCCACGTCACGCCCTCGTCACGTTCGAATCTCCCACGTCACGCCCACGTCACGTTCGAATCTCCCACGTCACGACCACGTCAGGTTCGAATCACCCACGTCACACCCACGTCACGTTCGATTCAGCCACGTCACACCCACGTCACGTTCGAATCTACCACGTCACGCCCACGTCACGTTCGAATCACCCACGCGACGCCCACGTCACACCCACGTCACGTTAGAATCACCCACGTCACACCCACGTCACGTTCGAATCTCCCACGTCACACCCACGTCACGCCCACGTAACGTTCGAATCTGCCACTACACGCCCACGTCACACCCACGTCACGTTAGAATCACCCACGTCACACACACGTCACGTTCGAATCTCCCACGTCACGCCCACGTCACGTTCGAATCTCCCACGTCACACCCACCTCGCCTTCGAAGCACATATCGAACAACCATGCTCCTCCCTTGCAACAGCCTCACACTGCTAGTGCCAAGGTGTGAGGACAGCTGGTGTAGGCTTGCGGAGGGGAGGCAAGGGAGCCGGGCACTCGTGGTGGCGGCTGTCCTAGGCATGCGGAGGCAAGCTCTGCCTTCCCAGTGCTCTTGCCTCTGAGCCCTGTTTGGTGGGGGAGCCTTGAAGCAGGGTGGCACACCCACGCCAATTTCGAACCAGCCAGGTCACGTTCGAATTTCCCACGTCACGCCCACGTCACGTTCGAATCTCCCACGTCACGCCCACGTCACGTTCGAATCACCCACGTCACACCCACCTCGCCTTCGAAGCACATATCGAACAACCATGCTCCTCCCTTGCAACAGCCTCACAGTGCTAGTGCCAAGGTGTGAGGACAGCTGGTGTAGGCTTGCGGAGGGGAGGCAAGGGAGCCGGGCACTCGTGGTGGGGGCTGTCCTAGGCATGCGGAGGCAAGCTCTGCCTTCCCAGTGCTCTTGCCTCTGAGCCCTGCTTGGTGGGGGAGCCATGAAGCAGGGTGGCACACCCACGCCAATTTCGAACCAGCCAGGTCACGTTCGAATTTCCCACGTCACGCCCACGTCACGTTCGAATCTCCCACGACACACCCACGTCACGTTCGAATCTCCCACGACACACCCACGTCACGTTCGAATCACCCACGTCACGTTCGAATCTACCACTTCACGCTCACGTCACGTTCGAATCTCCCACTTTACACCCACGTCACTTTCGAATCTCCCACGTCACACCCACGTCACGTTCGAATCTCCCACGTCACGCCCATGTCACCTTCGAATTTCCCACGTCACACCCACGTCACTTTCGAATCACCCACGTCACACCCACGTCACTTTCGAATCACCTACGACACACCCACGTCACGTTCGAATCGCCCACGTCACGTTCGAATCACCTACGACACACCCACGTCACGTTCGAATCGCTCACGTCACACCCACGTCACGTTCCAAACACCCACGTCACGTTCCAAATACCCACGTCACGCCCACGTCACGTTCGAATCACCCACGTCACGCCCACGTCACGTTCGAATCTCCCACGTCACACCCACGTCACGTTCGAATCACCCACTTCACGCTCACGTCACGTTCGAATCTCCCACGTCACGTTCGAATCTCCCACGTCACACCCACGTCACGTTCGAATCACCACGTCACACCCACGTCACGTTCGATTCAGCCACGTCACACCCACGTCACGTTCGAATCTCCCACGTCACGCCCATGTCACCTTCGAATTTCCCACGTCACACCCACGTCACTTTCGAATCACCCACGTCACACCCACGTCACTTTCGAATCACCTACGACACACCCACGTCACGTTCGAATCGCCCACGTCACGTTCGAATCACCTACGACACACCCACGTCACGTTCGAATCACCCACGTCACACCCACGTCACGTTCGAATCTCCCAATTCACGCCCACGTCACGTTCGAATGTCTCACCTCACACCCACGTCACGTTCGAATCTCCCACGTCACGCCCAAGTCACGTTCGAATGTCTCACGTCACACCCACGTCACGTTCCAATCACCCACGCCACGCCCACGTAACGTTCGAATCACCTAGACACACCCACGTCACGTTCTAATCACCCACGTCACACCCACGTCACGTTCGAATCTCCCACGTCACGCCCACGTCATGTTCGAATCACCACGTCACACCCACGCCACGTTCGAATCTCCCACGTCACGCCCACGTCACGTTCGAATGTCTCACGTCACACCCAAGTCACGTTCGATTCTCCCACGTCACGCCCACGTCACACCCACCTCACGTTCGAATATCCCACGTCACACCCACTTCACACCCATGTCACGTTCGAATCTCCCTCGTCACACCCACGTCACGTTCGAATGTCTCACGTCACACCCACGTCACGTTCGAATCTCCCACGTCACGCCCATTCACACCCACGTCACGTTCGAATCTCCCACGTCACACCCACGTCACGTTCGAATCTCCCACGTCACGCCCATGTCACCTTCGAATCACCCACGTCACACCCACGTCACGTTCGAATTTCCCACGTCACGCCAACCTCACGTTCGAATCTCCCACGTCACACCCACCTCGCCTTCGAAGCACATATCGAACAACCATGCTCCTGCCTTGCAACAGCCTCACAGTGCTAGTGCCAAGGTGTGAGGACAGCTGGTGTAGGCTTGCGGAGGGGAGGCAAGGGAGCCGGGCACTCGTGGTGGGGGCTGTCCTAGGCATGCGGAGGCAAGCTCTGCCTTCCCAGTGCTCTTGCCTCTGAGCCCTGCTTGGTGGGGGAGCCTTGAAGCACGGTGGCACACCCACGCCAATTTCGAACCACCCAGGTCACGTTCGAATGTCTCACGTCACACCCACGTCACGTTCGAATCACCCACGTCACACCCACGTCACACCCACGTCACGTTCTAATCACCCACGTCACGCCCACGTCACGTTCGAATCACCCACGTCACACCCACATCACGTTCGAATCTCCCACGTCACGCCCACGTCACGTTCGAATCTCCCACGTCACGACCACGTCAGGTTCGAATCACCCACGTCACACCCACGTCACGTTCGATTCAGCCACGTCACACCCACGTCACGTTCGAATCTCCCACGTCACGCCCATGTCACCTTCGAATCACCCACGTCACACCCACGTCACGTTCGAATCACCCACGACACACCCACGTCACGTTCGAATCACCCATGTCACGCCCACGTCACGTTCGATTCACCCACGTCACACCCACGTCACGTTCGAATCTCCCACGTCACGCCCACGTCACGTTCGAATCTCCCACGTCACGTCCAGGTCACGTTCGAAACATCCACGTCACGCCCACGTCACGTTCGAATTTCCCACGTCACACCCACGTCACGTTCGAATCAGCCACGTCACGCCCAAGTTACGTTCGAATCTCCCACGTCACGTTCGAATCTCCCACGTCACACCCACGTCACGTTCTAATCATCCACGTCACGCCCACGTCACCTTCGAATCACCCACGACACACCCACGTCACACCCACTTCACGTTCGAATTTCCCACGTCACGCTCACGTCACGTTCGAATCTCCCACGTCATGCTCACGTCACGTTCGTATCTCCCACGTCACACCCACGTCACGTTCGAATCACCCACGTCACGCTCACGTCACGTTCGAATCACCCACGTCACGTTCGAATCTACCACTTCACACCCACGTCACGTTCGAATCTCCCACGTCACACCCACGTCACGTTCGAATCACCCATGTCACGCCCACGTCACGTTCGAATCACCCACGACACACCCACGTCACGTTCGAATCGCCCACATCACACCCACGTCACGTTCGAAACAACCACGCCACACCCACGTCACGTTCGAATCTCCCACGTCACGCCCACGTCACGTTCGAATCTCCCACGTCACGTCCAGGTCACGTTCGAAACATCCACGTCACGCCCACGTCACGTTCGAATTTCCCACGTCACACCCACGTCACGTTCGAATCAGCCACGTCACGCCCACGTCACGTTCGAATCACCCACGTCACACCCACGTCACACCCATTTCACGTTCGAATTTCCCACGTCACGCTCACGTCACGTTCGAATCTCCACCGTCATGCTCACGTCACGTTCGTATCTCCCACGTCACGCTCACGTCACGTTCGAAACTACCACTTCACGCTCACGTCACGTTCGAATCACCCACGTCACGTTCGAATCTCCCACGTCACACCCACGTCACGTTCGAATCATCCACGTCACGCCCACGTCACGTTCGAATCACCCACGACACACCCACGTCACACCCACTTCACGTTCGAATTTCCACGTCACGCTCACGTCACGTTCGAATCTCCCACGTCATGCTCACGTCACGTTCGTATCTCCCACGTCACACCCACGTCACGTTCGAATCACCCACGTCACGCTCACGTCACGTTCGAATCACCCACGTCACGTTCGAATCTACCACTTCACACCCACGTCACGTTCGAATCTCCCACGTCACACCCACGTCACGTTCGAATCTCCCACGTCACGCCCATGTCACCTTCGAATCACCCACGTCACACCCACGTCACGTTCGAATCACCACGTCACACCCACGCCACGTTCGAATCTCCCACGTCACGCCCATGTCACCTTCGAATCACCCACGTCACACCCACGTCACGTTCGAATTTCCCACGTCACGCCAACGTCACGTTCGAATCTCCCACGTCACACCCACCTCGCCTTCGAAGCACATATCGAACAACCATGCTCCTGCCTTGCAACAGCCTCACAGTGCTAGTGCCAAGGTGTGAGGACAGCTGGTGTAGGCTTGCGGAGGGGAGGCAAGGGAGCCGGGCACTCGTGGTGGGGGCTGTCCTAGGCATGCGGAGGCAAGCTCTGCCTTCCCAGTGCTCTTGCCTCTGAGCCCTGCTTGGTGGGGGAGCCTTGAAGCAGGGTGGCACACCCACGCCAATTTCGAACCACCCAGGTCACGTTCGAATGTCTCACGTCACACCCACGTCACGTTCGAATCGCCCGCGTCACACCCACGTCACGTTCTAATCACCCACGTCACGCCCACGTCACGTTCGAATCACCCACGTCACACCCACGTCACGTTCGAATCTCCCACGTCACGCCCACGTCACGTTCGAATCTCCCACGTCACGACCACGTCAGGTTCGAATCACCCACGTCACACCCACGTCACGTTCGATTCAGCCACGTCACACCCACGTCACGTTCGAATCTACCACGTCACGCCCACGTCACGTTCGAATCACCCACGCGACGCCCACGTCACACCCACGTCACGTTCGAATCACCCACGTCACACCCACGTCACGTTCGAATCTCCCACGTCACACCCACGTCACGCCCACGTAACGTTCGAATCTGCCACTACACGCCCACGTCACACCCACGTCACGTTAGAATCACCCCACGTCACACACACGTCACGTTCGAATCTCCCACGTCACGCCCACGTCACGTTCGAATCTCCCACGTCACGCCCACGTCACGTTCGAATCTCCCAATTCACGCCCACGTCACGTTCGAATTTCCCACGTCACACCCACGTCACGTTCGAATCTCCCAATTCACGCCCACGTCACGTTCGAATTTCCCACGTCACACCCACGTCACGTTCGAATCTCCCACGTCACGTTCGTATCTCCTACGTCACACCCACGTAACGTTCGAATCTGCCACTACACGCCCACGTCACACCCACGTCACGTTAGAATCACCCACGTCACACACACGTCACGTTCGAATCTCCCACGTCACACCCACGTCACGTTCGAATGTCTCACCTCACACCCAGGTCACGTTCGAATCTCCCACGTCACGCCCAAGTCACGTTCGAATGTCTCACGTCACACGCACGTCACGTTCGATTCTCCCACGTCACGCCCACGTCACACCCACGTCACGTTCGAATATCCCACGTCACACCCACTTCACACCCATGTCACGTTCGAATCTCCCTCGTCACACCCACGTCACGTTCGAATGTCTCCCGTCACACCCACGTCACGTTCGAATCTCCCACGTCACGCCCATTCACACCCACGTCACGTTCGAATCTCCCACGTCACACCCACGTCACGTTCGAATCTCCCACGTCACGCCCACGTCACGTTCGAATCACCCACGTCACACCCACGTCACGTTCGAATCTCCCACGTCACGTTCGAATCTCCCACTTCACATCCACGTCACGTTCGAATCACCCACGTCACACCCACGTCACGTTCGAATCTCCCACGTCACGCCCATGTCACCTTCGAATCACCCACGTCACACCCACGTCACGTTCGAATCACCCACGACACACCCACGTCACGTTCGAATCACCCACGTCACGTTCGAATCTCCCACTTCACGCTCACGTCACGTTCGAATCTACCACGTCACGTTCGAATCTCCCACTTCACACCCACGTCACGTTCGAATCTCCCACGTCACACCCACGTCACGTTCGAATCACCCACGACACACCCACGTCACGTTCGAATCACCCATGTCACGCCCACGTCACGTTCGATTCACCCACGTCACACCCACGTCACGTTCGAATCTCCCACGTCACGCCCACGTCACGTTCGAATCTCCCACGTCACGTCCAGGTCACGTTCGAAACATCCACGTCACGCCCACGTCACGTTCGAATCACCCACGTCACACCCACGTCACGTTCGAATCAGCCACGTCACGCCCACGTTACGTTCGAATCTCCCACGTCACGTTCGAATCTCCCACGTCACACCCACGTCACGTTCTAATCATCCACGTCACGCCCACGTCACGTTCGAATCACCCACGACACACCCACGTCACACCCACTTCACGTTCGAATTTCCCACGTCACGCTCACGTCACGTTCGAATCTCCCACGTCATGCTCACGTCACGTTCGTATCTCCCACGTCACACCCACGTCACGTTCGAATCACCCACGTCACGCTCACGTCACGTTCGAATCACCCACGTCACGTTCGAATCTACCACTTCACACCCACGTCACGTTCGAATCTCCCACGTCACACCCACGTCACGTTCGAATCACCCATGTCACGCCCACGTCACGTTCGAATCACCCACGACACACCCACGTCACGTTCGAATCGCCCACATCACACCCACGTCACGTTCGAAACAACCACGCCACACCCACGTCACGTTCGAATCTCCCACGTCACGCCCACGTCACGTTCGAATTTCCCACGTCACGTCCAGGTCACGTTCGAAACATCCACTTCACGCCCACGTCACGTTCGAATTTCCCACGTCACACCCACGTCACGTTCGAATCATCCACGTCACGCCCACGTCACGTTCGAATCACCCACGACACACCCACGTCACACCCACTTCACGTTCGAATTTCCCACGTCACGCTCACGTCACGTTCGTATCTCCCACGTCACGCTCACGTCACGTTCGAAACTACCACTTCACGCTCACGTCACGTTCGAATCACCCACGTCACGTTCGAATCTCCCACGTCACGTTCGAATCTCCCACGTCACGCCCACGTCACGTTCGAATCTCCCACGTCACGACCACGTCAGGTTCGAATCACCCACGTCACACCCACGTCACGTTCGATTCACCCACGTCACACCCACGTCACGTTCGAATCTCCCACGTCACGCCCACGTCACGTTCGAATCTCCCACGTCACGTCCAGGTCACGTTCGAAACATCCACGTCACGCCCACGTCACGTTCGAATTTCCCACGTCACACCCACGTCACGTTCGAATCAGCCACGTCACGCCCAAGTTACGTTCGAATCTCCCACGTCACGTTCGAATCTCCCACGTCACACCCACGTCACGTTCTAATCATCCACGTCACGCCCACGTCACGTTCGAATCACCCACGACACACCCACGTCACACCCACTTCACGTTCGAATTTCCCACGTCACGCTCACGTCACGTTCGAATCTCCCACGTCATGCTCACGTCACGTTCGTATCTCCCACGTCACACCCACGTCACGTTCGAATCACCCACGTCACGCTCACGTCACGTTCGAATCACCCACGTCACGTTCGAATCTACCACTTCACACCCACGTCACGTTCGAATCTCCCACGTCACACCCACGTCACGTTCGAATCACCCATGTCACGCCCACGTCACGTTCGAATCACCCACGACACACCCACGTCACGTTCGAATCGCCCACATCACACCCACGTCACGTTCGAAACAACCACGCCACACCCACGTCACGTTCGAATCTCCCACGTCACGCCCACGTCACGTTCGAATCTCCCACGTCACGTCCAGGTCACGTTCGAAACATCCACGTCACGCCCACGTCACGTTCGAATTTCCCACGTCACACCCACGTCACGTTCGAATCAGCCACGTCACGCCCACGTCACGTTCGAATCACCCACGACACACCCACGTCACACCCATTTCACGTTCGAATTTCCCACGTCACGCTCACGTCACGTTCGAATCTCCACCGTCATGCTCACGTCACGTTCGTATCTCCCACGTCACGCTCACGTCACGTTCGAAACTACCACTTCACGCTCACGTCACGTTCGAATCACCCACGTCACGTTCGAATCTCCCACGTCACACCCACGTCACGTTCGAATCATCCACGTCACGCCCACGTCACGTTCGAATCACCCACGACACACCCACGTCACACCCACTTCACGTTCGAATTTCCACGTCACGCTCACGTCACGTTCGAATCTCCCACGTCATGCTCACGTCACGTTCGTATCTCCCACGTCACACCCACGTCACGTTCGAATCACCCACGTCACGCTCACGTCACGTTCGAATCACCCACGTCACGTTCGAATCTACCACTTCACACCCACGTCACGTTCGAATCTCCCACGTCACACCCACGTCACGTTCGAATCTCCCACGTCACGCCCATGTCACCTTCGAATCACCCACGTCACACCCACGTCACGTTCGAATCACCACGTCACACCCACGCCACGTTCGAATCTCCCACGTCACGCCCATGTCACCTTCGAATCACCCACGTCACGCCCACGTCACGTTCGAATTTCCCACGTCACACCCACGTCACGTTCGAATCAGCCACGTCACGCCCACGTCACGTTCGAATCACCCACGACACACCCACGTCACACCCATTTCACGTTCGAATTTCCCACGTCACGCTCACGTCACGTTCGAATCTCCCACGTCACACCCACGTCACGTTCGAATCATCCACGTCACGCCCACGTCACGTTCGAATCACCCACGATACACCCACGTCACACCCACTTCACGTTCGAATTTCCACGTCACGCTCACGTCACGTTCGAATCTCCCACGTCATGCTCACGTCACGTTCGTATCTCCCACGTCACACCCACGTCACGTTCGAATCACCCACGTCACGCTCACGTCACGTTCGAATCACCCACGTCACGTTCGAATCTACCACTTCACACCCACGTCACGTTCGAATCTCCCACGTCACACCCACGTCACGTTCGAATGTCTCACGTCACACCCACGTCACGTTCGAATCTCCCACGTCACACCCACGTCACTTTCGAATCTCCCACGTCACGCCCATGTCACCTTCGAATCACCCACGTCACACCCACGTCACGTTCGAATCACCCACGACACACCCACGTCACGTTCGAATCACCCATGTCACGCCCACGTCACGTTCGATTCACCCACGTCACACCCACGTCACGTTCGAATCTCCCACGTCACGCCCACGTCACGTTCGAATCTCCCACGTCACGTCCAGGTCACGTTCGAAACATCCACGTCACGCCCACGTCACGTTCGAATTTCCCACGTCACACCCACGTCACGTTCGAATCAGCCACGTCACGCCCACGTTACGTTCGAATCTCCCACGTCACGTTCGAATCTCCCACGTCACACCCACGTCACGTTCTAATCATCCACGTCACGCCCACGTCACTTTCGAATCACCCACGACACACCCACGTCACACCCACTTCACGTTCGAATTTCCCACGTCACGCTCACGTCACGTTCGAATCTCCCACGTCATGCTCACGTCACGTTCGTATCTCCCACGTCACACCCACGTCACGTTCGAATCACCCACGTCACGCTCACGTCACGTTCGAATCACCCACGTCACGTTCGAATCTACCACTTCACACCCACGTCACGTTCGAATCTCCCACGTCACACCCACGTCACGTTCGAATCACCCATGTCACGCCCACGTCACGTTCGAATCACCCACGACACACCCACGTCACGTTCGAATCGCCCACATCACACCCACGTCACGTTCGAAACAACCACGCCACACCCACGTCACGTTCGAATCTCCCACGTCACGCCCACGTCACGTTCGAATTTCCCACGTCACGTCCAGGTCACGTTCGAAACATCCACTTCACGCCCACGTCACGTTCGAATTTCCCACGTCACACCCACGTCACGTTCGAATCAGCCACGTCACGCCCACGTCACGTTCGAATCACCCACGACACACCCACGTCACACCCACTTCACGTTCGAATTTCCCACGTCACGCTCACGTCACGTTCGTATCTCCCACGTCACGCTCACGTCACGTTCGAATCTACCACTTCACACCCACGTCACGTTCGAATCTCCCACGTCACACCCACGTCACGTTCGAATCACCCATGTCACGCCCACGTCACGTTCGAATCACCCACGACACACCCACGTCACGTTCGAATCGCCCACATCACACCCACGTCACGTTCGAAACAACCACGCCACACCCACGTCACGTTCGAATTTCCCACGTCACACCCACGTCACGTTCGAATCAGCCACGTCACGCCCACGTCACGTTCGAATCACCCACGACACACCCACGTCACACCCATTTCACGTTCGAATTTCCCACGTCACGCTCACGTCACGTTCGAATCTCCACCGTCATGCTCACGTCACGTTCGTATCTCCCACGTCACGCTCACGTCACGTTCGAAACTACCACTTCACGCTCACGTCACGTTCGAATCACCCACGTCACGTTCGAATCTCCCACGTCACACCCACGTCACGTTCGAATCATCCACGTCACGCCCACGTCACCTTCGAATCACCCACGACACACCCACGTCACACCCACTTCACGTTCGAATTTCCACGTCACGCTCACGTCACGTTCGAATCTCCCACGTCATGCTCACGTCACGTTCGTATCTCCCACGTCACACCCACGTCACGTTCGAATCACCCACGTCACGCTCACGTCACGTTCGAATCACCCACGTCACGTTCGAATCTACCACTTCACACCCACGTCATGTTCGAATCTCCCACGTCACACCCACGTCACGTTCGAATCTCCCACGTCACGTCCAGGTCACGTTCGAAACATCCACGTCACACCCACGTCACGTTCGAATCTCCCACGTCACGCCCAAGTCACGTTCGAATGTCTTACGTCACACGCACGTAACGTTCGAATCTCCCACGTCACACCCACGTCACACCCATGTCACGTTCGAATCACCCACGTCACACCCCCGTCACGTTCGAATCTCCCACGCCACGCCCACGTCACGTTCGAATCTCCCACGTCACGTTCGAATCTCCCACGTCACACCCACGTCACGTTCAAATCACCCACGTCACGCCCACGTCACGTTCGAATCACCCACGTCACGTTCGAATCTACCACTTCACACCCACGTCACGTTCGAATCTCCCACGTCACGCCCATGTCACCTTCGAATCACCCACGTCACACCCACTTCACGTTCGAATTTCCACGTCACGCTCACGTCACGTTCGAATCTCCCACGTCATGCTCACGTCACGTTCGTATCTCCCACGTAACACCCACGTCACGTTCGAATCACCCACGTCACGCTCACGTCACGTTCGAATCACCCACGTCACGTTCGAATCTACCACTTCACACCCACGTCACGTTCGAATCTCCCACGTCACACCCACGTCACGTTCGAATGTCTCACGTCACACCCACGTCACGTTCGAATCTCCCACGTCACACCCACGTCACTTTCGAATCTCCCACGTCACGCCCATGTCACCTTCGAATCACCCACGTCACACCCACGTCACGTTCGAATCACCCACGACACACCCACGTCACGTTCGAATCACCCATGTCACGCCCACGTCACGTTCGATTCACCCACGTCACACCCACGTCACGTTCGAATCTCCCACGTCACGCCCACGTCACGTTCGAATCTCCCACGTCACGTCCAGGTCACGTTCGAAACATCCACGTCACGCCCACGTCACGTTCGAATTTCCCACGTCACACCCACGTCACGTTCGAATCAGCCACGTCACGCCCACGTTACGTTCGAATCTCCCACGTCACGTTCGAATCTCCCACGTCACACCCACGTCACGTTCTAATCATCCACGTCACGCCCACGTCACTTTCGAATCACCCACGACACACCCACGTCACACCCACTTCACGTTCGAATTTCCCACGTCACACCCACGTCACGTTCGAATCTCCCACGTCATGCTCACGTCACGTTCGTATCTCCCACGTCACAACAACGTCACGTTCGAATCACCCACGTCACGCTCACGTCACGTTCGAATCACCCACGTCACGTTCGAATCTACCACTTCACACCCACGTCACGTTCGAATCTCCCACGTCACACCCACGTCACGTTCGAATCACCCATGTCACGCCCACGTCACGTTCGAATCACCCACGACACACCCACGTCACGTTCGAATCGCCCACATCACACCCACGTCACGTTCGAAACAACCACGCCACACCCACGTCACGTTCGAATCTCCCACGTCACGCCCACGTCACGTTCGAATTTCCCACGTCACGTCCAGGTCACGTTCGAAACATCCACTTCACGCCCACGTCACGTTCGAATTTCCCACGTCACACCCACGTCACGTTCGAATCAGCCACGTCACGCCCACGTCACGTTCGAATCACCCACGACACACCCACGTCACACCCACTTCACGTTCGAATTTCCCACGTCACGCTCACGTCACGTTCGTATCTCCCACGTCACGCTCACGTCACGTTCGAATCTACCACTTCACACCCACGTCACGTTCGAATCTCCCACGTCACACCCACGTCACGTTCGAATCACCCATGTCACGCCCACGTCACGTTCGAATCACCCACGACACACCCACGTCACGTTCGAATCGCCCACATCACACCCACGTCACGTTCGAAACAACCACGCCACACCCACGTCACGTTCGAATTTCCCACGTCACACCCACGTCACGTTCGAATCAGCCACGTCACGCCCACGTCACGTTCGAATCACCCACGACACACCCACGTCACACCCATTTCACGTTCGAATTTCCCACGTCACGCTCACGTCACGTTCGAATCTCCACCGTCATGCTCACGTCACGTTCGTATCTCCCACGTCACGCTCACGTCACGTTCGAAACTACCACTTCACGCTCACGTCACGTTCGAATCACCCACGTCACGTTCGAATCTCCCACGTCACACCCACGTCACGTTCGAATCATCCACGTCACGCCCACGTCACCTTCGAATCACCCACGACACACCCACGTCACACCCACTTCACGTTCGAATTTCCACGTCACGCTCACGTCACGTTCGAATCTCCCACGTCATGCTCACGTCACGTTCGTATCTCCCACGTCACACCCACGTCACGTTCGAATCACCCACGTCACGCTCACGTCACGTTCGAATCACCCACGTCACGTTCGAATCTACCACTTCACACCCACGTCATGTTCGAATCTCCCACGTCACACCCACGTCACGTTCGAATCTCCCACGTCACGTCCAGGTCACGTTCGAAACATCCACGTCACACCCACGTCACGTTCGAATCTCCCACGTCACGCCCAAGTCACGTTCGAATGTCTTACGTCACACGCACGTAACGTTCGAATCTCCCACGTCACACCCACGTCACACCCACGTCACGTTCTAATCACCCACGTCACACCCACGTCACGTTCGAATCTCCCACGTCACGCCCACGTCACGTTCGAATCACCACGTCACACCCACGCCACGTTCGAATCTCCCACGTCACGCCCATGTCACCTTCGAATCACCCACGTCACACCCACGTCACGTTCGAATCACCACGTCACACCCACGCCACGTTCGAATCTCCCACGTCACGCCCATGTCACCTTCGAATCACCCACGTCACACCCACGTCACTTTCGAATTTCCCACGTCACACCCACGTCACGTTCGAATCTCCCACGTCACACCCACCTCGCCTTCGAAGCACATATCGAACAACCATGCTCCTGCCTTGCAACAGCCTCACAGTGCTAGTGCCAAGGTGTGAGGACAGCTGGTGTAGGCTTGCGGAGGGGAGGCAAGGGAGCCGGGCACTCGTGGTGGGGGCTGTCCTAGGCATGCGGAGGCAAGCTCTGCCTTCCCAGTGCTCTTGCCTCTGAGCCCTGCTTGGTGGGGGAGCCTTGAAGCAGGGTGGCACACCCACGCCAATTTCGAACCACCCAGGTCACGTTCGAATGTCTCACGTCACACCCACGTCAAGTTCGAATCACCCACGTCACACCCACGTCACACCCACGTCACGTTCTAATCACCCACGTCACGCCCACGTCACGTTCGAATCTCCCACGTCACGACCACGTCAGGTTCGAATCACCCACGTCACACCCACGTCACGTTCGATTCAGCCACGTCACACCCACGTCACGTTCGAATCTACCACGTCACGCCCACGTCACGTTCGAATCACCCACGCGACGCCCACGTCACACCCACGTCACGTTAGAATCACCCAGGTCACGCCCACGTCACGTTCGAATCTCCCACGTCACACCCACGTCACGCCCACGTAACGTTCGAATCTGCCACTACACGCCCACGTCACACCCACGTCACGTTAGAATCACCCACGTCACACACACGTCACGTTCGAATCTCCCACGTCACACCCACCTCGCCTTCGAAGCACATATCGAACAACCATGCTCCTCCCTTGCAACAGCCTCACACTGCTAGTGCCAAGGTGTGAGGACAGCTGGTGTAGGCTTGCGGAGGGGAGGCAAGGGAGCCGGGCACTCGTGGTGGCGGCTGTCCTAGGCATGCGGAGGCAAGCTCTGCCTTCCCAGTGCTCTTGCCTCTGAGCCCTGTTTGGTGGGGGAGCCTTGAAGCAGGGTGGCACACCCACGCCAATTTCGAACCAGCCAGGTCACGTTCGAATTTCCCACGTCACGCCCACGTCACGTTCGAATCTCCCACGTCACGCCCACGTCACGTTCGAATCACCCACGTCACACCCACCTCGCCTTCGAAGCACATATCGAACAACCATGCTCCTCCCTTGCAACAGCCTCACAGTGCTAGTGCCAAGGTGTGAGGACAGCTGGTGTAGGCTTGCGGAGGGGAGGCAAGGGAGCCGGGCACTCGTGGTGGGGGCTGTCCTAGGCATGCGGAGGCAAGCTCTGCCTTCCCAGTGCTCTTGCCTCTGAGCCCTGCTTGGTGGGGGAGCCATGAAGCAGGGTGGCACACCCACGCCAATTTCGAACCAGCCAGGTCACGTTCGAATTTCCCACGTCACGCCCACGTCACGTTCGAATCTCCCACGACACACCCACGTCACGTTCGAATCTCCCACGACACACCCACGTCACGTTCGAATCACCCACGTCACGTTCGAATCTACCACTTCACGCTCACGTCACGTTCGAATCTCCCACTTTACACCCACGTCACTTTCGAATCTCCCACGTCACACCCACGTCACGTTCGAATCTCCCACGTCACGCCCATGTCACCTTCGAATTTCCCACGTCACACCCACGTCACTTTCGAATCACCCACGTCACACCCACGTCACTTTCGAATCACCTACGACACACCCACGTCACGTTCGAATCGCCCACGTCACGTTCGAATCACCTACGACACACCCACGTCACGTTCGAATCGCTCACGTCACACCCACGTCACGTTCCAAACACCCACGTCACGTTCCAAATACCCACGTCACGCCCACGTCATGTTCGAATCACCCACGTCACGCCCACGTCACGTTCGAATCTCCCACGTCACACCCACGTCACGTTCGAATCACCCACTTCACGCTCACGTCACGTTCGAATCTCCCACGTCACGTTCGAATCTCCCACGTCACACCCACGTCACGTTCGAATCACCACGTCACACCCACGTCACGTTCGATTCAGCCACGTCACACCCACGTCACGTTCGAATCTCCCACGTCACGCCCACGTCACGTTCGAATCACCCACGTCACACCCACGTCACGTTCGAATCTCCCAATTCACGCCCACGTCACGTTCGAATGTCTCACCTCACACCCACGTCACGTTCGAATCTCCCACGTCACGCCCAAGTCACGTTCGAATGTCTCACGTCACACCCACGTCACGTTCCAATCACCCACGCCACGCCCACGTAACGTTCGAATCTCCCACGTCACACCCACGTCAC
The DNA here is from genome assembly GCF_036417845.1 of Apteryx mantelli. Taxonomy (NCBI): domain Eukaryota; kingdom Metazoa; phylum Chordata; class Aves; order Apterygiformes; family Apterygidae; genus Apteryx; species Apteryx mantelli. The sequence continues at coordinate 74,646 of NW_027118494.1, read as the reverse complement.
ACCCACGTCACGTTCTAATCACCCACGTCACACCCACGTCACGTTCGAATCTCCCACGTCACGCCCACGTCACGTTCGAATCACCACGTCACACCCACGCCACGTTCGAATCTCCCACGTCACGCCCACGTCACGTTCGAATGTCTCACGTCACACCCAAGTCACGTTCGATTCTCCCACGTCACGCCCACGTCACACCCACGTCACGTTCGAATATCCCACGTCACACCCACGACACACCCATGTCACGTTCGAATCTCCCTCGTCACACCCACGTCACGTTCGAATGTCTCACGTCACACCCACGTCACGTTCGAATCTCCCACGTCACGCCCATTCACACCCACGTCACGTTCGAATCTCCCACGTCACACCCACGTCACGTTCGAATCTCCCACGTCACGCCCATGTCACCTTCGAATCACCCACGTCACACCCACGTCACGTTCGAATTTCCCACGTCACGCCAACCTCACGTTCGAATCTCCCACGTCACACCCACCTCGCCTTCGAAGCACATATCAAACAACCATGCTCCTGCCTTGCAACAGCCTCACACTGCTAGTGCCAAGGTGTGAGGACAGCTGGTGTAGGCTTGCGGAGGGGAGGCAAGGGAGCCGGGCACTCGTGGTGGGGGCTGTCCTAGGCATGCGGAGGCAAGCTCTGCCTTCCCAGTGCTCTTGCCTCTGAGCCCTGCTTGGTGGGGGAGCCTTGAAGCAGGGTGGCACACCCACGCCAATTTCGAACCACCCAGGTCACGTTCGAATGTCTCACGTCACACCCACGTCACGTTCGAATCACCCACGTCACACCCACGTCACACCCACGTCACGTTCTAATCACCCACGTCACGCCCACGTCACGTTCGAATCACCCACGTCACACCCACATCACGTTCGAATCTCCCACGTCACGCCCACGTCACGTTCGAATCTCCCACGTCACGACCACGTCAGGTTCGAATCACCCACGTCACACCCACGTCACGTTCGATTCAGCCACGTCACACCCACGTCACGTTCGAATCTCCCACGTCACGCCCATGTCACCTTCGAATCACCCACGTCACACCCACGTCACGTTCGAATCACCCACGACACACCCACGTCACGTTCGAAACAACCACGCCACACCCACGTCACGTTCGAATCTCCCACGTCACGCCCACGTCACGTTCGAATCTCCCACGTCACGTCCAGGTCACGTTCGAAACATCCACTTCACGCCCACGTCACGTTCGAATTTCACACGTCACACCCACGTCACGTTCGAATCAGCCACGTCACGCCCACGTCACGTTCGAATCACCCACGACACACCCACGTCACACCCACTTCACGTTCGAATTTCCCACGTCACGCTCACGTCACGTTCGTATCTCCCACGTCACGCTCACGTCACGTTCGAAACTACCACTTCACGCTCACGTCACGTTCGAATCACCCACGTCACGTTCGAATCTCCCACGTCACGTTCGAATCTCCCACGTCACGCCCACGTCACGTTCGAATCTCCCACGTCACGACCACGTCAGGTTCGAATCACCCACGTCACACCCACGTCACGTTCGATTCACCCACGTCACACCCACGTCACGTTCGAATCTCCCACGTCACGCCCACGTCACGTTCGAATCTCCCACGTCACGTCCAGGTCACGTTCGAAACATCCACGTCACGCCCACGTCACGTTCGAATTTCCCACGTCACACCCACGTCACGTTCGAATCAGCCACGTCACGCCCAAGTTACGTTCGAATCTCCCACGTCACGTTCGAATCTCCCACGTCACACCCACGTCACGTTCTAATCATCCACGTCACGCCCACGTCACGTTCGAATCACCCACGACACACCCACGTCACACCCACTTCACGTTCGAATTTCCCACGTCACGCTCACGTCACGTTCGAATCTCCCACGTCATGCTCACGTCACGTTCGTATCTCCCACGTCACACCCACGTCACGTTCGAATCACCCACGTCACGCTCACGTCACGTTCGAATCACCCACGTCACGTTCGAATCTACCACTTCACACCCACGTCACGTTCGAATCTCCCACGTCACACCCACGTCACGTTCGAATCACCCATGTCACGCCCACGTCACGTTCGAATCACCCACGACACACCCACGTCACGTTCGAATCGCCCACATCACACCCACGTCACGTTCGAAACAACCACGCCACACCCACGTCACGTTCGAATCTCCCACGTCACGCCCACGTCACGTTCGAATCTCCCACGTCACGTCCAGGTCACGTTCGAAACATCCACGTCACGCCCACGTCACGTTCGAATTTCCCACGTCACACCCACGTCACGTTCGAATCAGCCACGTCACGCCCACGTCACGTTCGAATCACCCACGACACACCCACGTCACACCCATTTCACGTTCGAATTTCCCACGTCACGCTCACGTCACGTTCGAATCTCCACCGTCATGCTCACGTCACGTTCGTATCTCCCACGTCACGCTCACGTCACGTTCGAAACTACCACTTCACGCTCACGTCACGTTCGAATCACCCACGTCACGTTCGAATCTCCCACGTCACACCCACGTCACGTTCGAATCATCCACGTCACGCCCACGTCACGTTCGAATCACCCACGACACACCCACGTCACACCCACTTCACGTTCGAATTTCCACGTCACGCTCACGTCACGTTCGAATCTCCCACGTCATGCTCACGTCACGTTCGTATCTCCCACGTCACGCCCACGTCAGGTTCGAATCACCCACGTCACGCTCACGTCACGTTCGAATCACCCACGTCACGTTCGAATCTACCACTTCACACCCACGTCACGTTCGAATCTCCCACGTCACACCCACGTCACGTTCGAATCTCCCACGTCACGCCCATGTCACCTTCGAATCACCCACGTCACACCCACGTCACGTTCGAATCACCACGTCACACCCACGCCACGTTCGAATCTCCCACGTCACGCCCATGTCACCTTCGAATCACCCACGTCACACCCACGTCACGTTCGAATTTCCCACGTCACGCCAACGTCACGTTCGAATCTCCCACGTCACACCCACCTCGCCTTCGAAGCACATATCGAACAACCATGCTCCTGCCTTGCAACAGCCTCACACTGCTAGTGCCAAGGTGTGAGGACAGCTGGTGTAGGCTTGCGGAGGGGAGGCAAGGGAGCCGGGCACTCGTGGTGGGGGCTGTCCTAGGCATGCGGAGGCAAGCTCTGCCTTCCCAGTGCTCTTGCCTCTGAGCCCTGCTTGGTGGGGGAGCCTTGAAGCAGGGTGGCACACCCACGCCAATTTCGAACCACCCAGGTCACGTTCGAATGTCTCACGTCACGCCCACGTCACGTTCGAATCACCCACGTCACACCCACGTCACACCCACGTCACGTTCTAATCACCCACGTCACGCCCACGTCACGTTCGAATCACCCACGTCACACCCACGTCACGTTCGAATCTCCCACGTCACGCCCACGTCACGTTCGAATCTCCCACGTCACGACCACGTCAGGTTCGAATCACCCACGTCACACCCACGTCACGTTCGAATCACCCACGTCACACCCACGTTACGTTCGAATCTCCCACGTCACACCCACGTCACGCCCACGTAACGTTCGAATCTGCCACTACACGCCCACGTCACACCCACGTCACGTTAGAATCACCCCACGTCACACACACGTCACGTTCGAATCTCCCACGTCACACCCACGTCACGTTCGAAACTCCCACGTCACGCCCACGTCACGTTCGAATCTCCCAATTCACACCCACGTCACGTTCGAATTTCCCACGTCACACCCACGTCACGTTCGAATCTCCCAATTCACGCCCACGTCACGTTCGAATTTCCCACGTCACACCCACGTCACGTTCGAATCTCCCACGTCACGTTCGTATCTCCTACGTCACACCCACGTAACGTTCGATCTGCCACTACACGCCCACGTCACACCCACGTCACGTTAGAATCACCCACGTCACACCCACGTCACGTTCGAATCTCCCACGTCACGCTCACGTCACGTTCGAATCACCCACGTCACGTTCGAATCTACCACTTCACACCCACGTCACGTTCGAATCTCCCACGTCACACCCACGTCACGTTCGAATCTCCCACGTCACGTTCGAATCTACCACTTCACACCCACGTCACGCCCACGTAACGTTCGAATCTGCCACTACACGCCCACGTCACACCCACGTCACGTTCGAATCTCCCACGTCACACCCACGTCACGTTCGAAACTCCCACGTCACGCCCACGTCACGTTCGAATCTCCCAATTCACACCCACGTCACGTTCGAATTTCCCACGTCACACCCACGTCACGTTCGAATCTCCCAATTCACGCCCACGTCACGTTCGAATTTCCCACGTCACACCCACGTCACGTTCGAATCTCCCACGTCACGTTCGTATCTCCTACGTCACACCCACGTAACGTTCGATCTGCCACTACACGCCCACGTCACACCCACGTCACGTTAGAATCACCCACGTCACACCCACGTCACGTTCGAATCTCCCACGTCACACCCACGTCACGTTCGAATGTCTCACCTCACACCCACGTCACGTTCGAATCTCCCACGTCACGCCCAAGTCACGTTCGAATGTCTCACGTCACACGCACGTCACGTTCGATTCTCCCACGTCACGCCCACGTCACACCCACGTCACGTTCGAATATCCCACGTCACACCCACTTCACACCCATGTCATGTTCGAATCTCCCTCGTCACACCCACGTCACGTTCGAATGTCTCCCGTCACACCCACGTCACGTTCGAATCTCCCACGTCACGCCCATTCACACCCACGTCACGTTCGAATCTCCCACGTCACACCCACGTCACGTTCGAATCTCCCACGTCACGCCCACGTCACGTTCGAATCACCCACGTCACACCCACGTCACGTTCGAATCTCCCACGTCACGTTCGAATCTCCCACTTCACATCCACGTCACGTTCGAATCACCCACGTCACACCCACGTCACGTTCGAATCTCCCACGTCACGCCCATGTCACCTTCGAATCACCCACGTCACACCCACGTCACGTTCGAATCACCCACGACACACCCACGTCACGTTCGAATCACCCACGTCACGTTCGAATCTCCCACTTCACGCTCACGTCACGTTCGAATCTACCACGTCACGTTCGAATCTCCCACTTCACATCCACGTCACGTTCGAATCTCCCACGTCACACCCACGTCACTTTCGAATCTCCCACGTCACGCCCATGTCACCTTCGAATCACCCACGTCACACCCACGTCACGTTCGAATCACCCATGTCACGCCCACGTCACGTTCGATTCACCCACGTCACACCCACGTCACGTTCGAATCTCCCACGTCACGCCCACGTCACGTTCGAATCTCCCACGTCACGTCCAGGTCACGTTCGAAACATCCACGTCACGCCCACGTCACGTTCGAATTTCCCACGTCACACCCACGTCACGTTCGAATCAGCCACGTCACGCCCACGTTACGTTCGAATCTCCCACGTCACGTTCGAATCTCCCACGTCACACCCACGTCACGTTCTAATCATCCACGTCACGCCCACGTCACGTTCGAATCACCCACGACACACCCACGTCACACCCACTTCACGTTCGAATTTCCCACGTCACGCTCACGTCACGTTCGAATCTCCCACGTCATGCTCACGTCACGTTCGTATCTCCCACGTCACACCCACGTCACGTTCGAATCACCCACGTCACGCTCACGTCACGTTCGAATCACCCACGTCACGTTCGAATCTACCACTTCACACCCACGTCACGTTCGAATCTCCCACGTCACACCCACGTCACGTTCGAATCACCCATGTCACGCCCACGTCACGTTCGAATCACCCACCACACACCCACGTCACGTTCGAATCGCCCACATCACACCCACGTCACGTTCGAAACAACCACGCCACACCCACGTCACGTTCGAATCTCCCACGTCACGCCCACGTCACGTTCGAATCTCCCACGTCACGTCCAGGTCACGTTCGAAACATCCACTTCACGCCCACGTCACGTTCGAATTTCCCACGTCACACCCACGTCACGTTCGAATCAGCCACGTCACGCCCACGTCACGTTCGAATCACCCACGACACACCCACGTCACACCCACTTCACGTTCGAATTTCCCACGTCACGCTCACGTCACGTTCGTATCTCCCACGTCACGCTCACGTCACGTTCGAAACTACCACTTCACGCTCACGTCACGTTCGAATCACCCACGTCACGTTCGAATCTCCCACGTCACGTTCGAATCTCCCACGTCACACCCACGTCACGTTCGAATCATCCACGTCACGCCCACGTCACGTTCGAATCACCCACGACACACCCACGTCACACCCACTTCACGTTCGAATTTCCACGTCACGCTCACGTCACGTTCGAATCTCCCACGTCATGCTCACGTCACGTTCGTATCTCCCACGTCACACCCACGTCACGTTCGAATCACCCACGTCACGCTCACGTCACGTTCGAATCACCCACGTCACGTTCGAATCTACCACTTCACACCCACGTCACGTTCGAATCTCCCACGTCACACCCACGTCACGTTCGAATCTCCCACGTCACGCCCATGTCACCTTCGAATCACCCACGTCACACCCACGTCACGTTCGAATCACCACGTCACACCCACGTCACGTTCGAATCTCCCACGTCACGCCCATGTCACCTTCGAATCACCCACGTCACACCCACGTCACGTTCGAATTTCCCACGTCACGCCAACGTCACGTTCGAATCACCCACGTCACACCCACCTCGCCTTCGAAGCACATATCGAACAACCATGCTCCTGCCTTGCAACAGCCTCACAGTGCTAGTGCCAAGGTGTGAGGACAGCTGGTGTAGGCTTGCGGAGGGGAGGCAAGGGAGCCGGGCACTCGTGGTGGGGGCTGTCCTAGGCATGCGGAGGCAACCTCTGCCTTCCCAGTGCTCTTGCCTCTGAGCCCTGCTTGGTGGGGGAGCCTTGAAGCAGGGCGGCACACCCACGCCAATTTCGAACCACCCAGGTCACGTTCGAATCACCCACGTCACACCCCCGTCACGTTCGAATCTCCCACGCCACGCCCACGTCACGTTCGAATCACCCACGTCACGTTCGAATCTCCCACTTCACGCTCACGTCACGTTCGAATCTACCACTTCACGCTCACGTCACGTTCGAATCTTCCAAGTCACGTTCGAATCTCCCACTTCACACTCACGTCACGTTCGAATCTACCACTTCACGCTCACGTCACGTTCGAATCTCCCACGTCACGTTCGAATCTCCCACGTCACACCCACGTCACTTTCGAATCTCCCACGTCACGCCCATGTCACCTTCGAATCACCCACGTCACACCCACGTCACGTTCGAATCACCCACGACACACCCACGTCACGTTCGAATCACCCACGTCACGTTCGAATCACCCACGACACACCCACGTCACGTTCGAATCGCCCAGGCCACGCCCACGTCACGTTCCAAATACCCACGTCACGCCCACGTCACGTTCGAATCACCCACGTCACGCCCACGTCACGTTCGAATCTCCCACGCCACACCCACGTCACGTTCGATTCAGCCACGTCACGTTCGAATCTCCCACTTCACACTCGCGTCACGTTCGAATAACCCACGTCACGTACGAATCTCCCACGTCACGCCCACGTCACGTTCGAATCTCCCACGTCACGTTCGAATCTCCCACCTCACACCCACGTCACGTTCGAATTTCCGACGTCACGCCAAGGTCACGTTCGTATCACCCACGTCACAGCCACGTCACGTTCGAATCACCCACGTCACGCCCACGTCAGGTTCGAATTTTCCACGTCACACCCACGTCACGTTCGAATCTCCCACGTCACGCCCACGTCACGTTCGAATCTCCCACGTCACGTTCGAATCTACCACTTCACACCCACGTCACGTTCGAATCTCCCACGTCACACCCACGTCACGTTCGAATCACCCACGACACACCAACGTCACGTTCGAATCTCCCACGTCACGTTCGAAACTCCCACGTCACGTTCGAATCACCCACGTCACACCCACGTCACTTTCGAATAACCCACGTCACGTTGGAATCTCCCACGTCACGTTCGAATCTCCCACGTCACGTTCGAATCTCCCACGTCACGTTCGAATCTCCCACGTCACACCCACGTCACACCCACTTCACGTTCGAATTTCCCACATAACGCTCACGTCACGTTCGAATCTCCCACGTCACACCCACGTCACGTTCGAATCACCCACGTCACGCTCACGTCACGTTCGAATCACCCACGTCACGCTCACGTCACGTTCGAATCTCCCACGTCACGTTCGAATCTACCACTTCACACCCACGTCACGTTCGAATCTCCCACGTCACACCCACGTCACGTTCGAATCACCCACGACACACCAACGTCACGTTCGAATCGCCCACGTCACACCCACGTCACGTTCGAAACAACCACGCCACACCCACGTCACGTTCGAATCTCCCACGTCACGCCCACGTCACGTTCGAATCTCCCACGTCACACCCACGTCTCGTTCGAATCACCCACGTCACGCTCACGTCACGTTCGAATCACCCACGTCACGCTCACGTCACGTTCGAATCTCCCACGTCACGTTCGAATCTACCACTTCACACCCACGTCACGTTCGAATCTCCCACGTCACACCCACGTCACGTTCCAAACACCCACGTCACGTTCCAAATACCCACGTCACGCCCACGTCACGTTCGAATCTCCCACGTCACACCCACGTCACGTTCGAATCACCCACGACACACCAACGTCACGTTCGAATCTCCCACGTCACACCCACATCACGCTCGAATCACCCGCGTCACGTTCGAATCTCCCACTTCACGCTCACGTCACGTTCGAATCTCCCACGTCACGTTCGAATCTCCCACTTCACACTCACGTCGCGTTCGAGTCACCCACGTCACGCCCACGTCACGTTCGAATTTCCCACGTCACGCCCACGTCACGTTCGAATCACCCACGTCACCTTCGAATCTCCCGCGTCACACCCACGTCACGTTCGAATCTCCCACGTCACGCCCATGTCACCTTCGAATCTCCCACGACACACCCACGTCACGTTCGAATCTCCCACGTCACGCCCACGTCACACCCACGTCACGTTCTAATCACCCACGTCACGCCCACGTCACGTTCGAATCACCCACGTCACACCCACGTCACGTTCGAATCTCCCACGTCACGCCCACGTCACGTTCGAATCTCCCACGTCACGACCACGTCAGGTTCGAATCACCCACGTCACACCCACGTCACGTTCGATTCAGCCACGTCACACCCACGTCACGTTCGAATCTACCACGTCACGCCCACGTCACGTTCGAATCACCCACGCGACGCCCACGTCACACCCACGTCACGTTCGAATCACCCACGTCACACCCACGTCACGTTCGAATCTCCCACGTCACACCCACGTCACGCCCACGTAACGTTCGAATCTGCCACTACACGCCCACGTCACACCCACGTCACGTTAGAATCACCCCACGTCACACACACGTCACGTTCGAATCTCCCACGTCACGCCCACGTCACGTTCGAATCTCCCACGTCACGCCCACGTCACGTTCGAATCTCCCAATTCACGCCCACGTCACGTTCGAATTTCCCACGTCACACCCACGTCACGTTCGAATCTCCCAATTCACGCCCACGTCACGTTCGAATTTCCCACGTCACACCCACGTCACGTTCGAATCTCCCACGTCACGTTCGTATCTCCTACGTCACACCCACGTAACGTTCGAATCTGCCACTACACGCCCACGTCACACCCACGTCACGTTAGAATCACCCACGTCACACACACGTCACGTTCGAATCTCCCACGTCACACCCACGTCACGTTCGAATGTCTCACCTCACACCCAGGTCACGTTCGAATCTCCCACGTCACGCCCAAGTCACGTTCGAATGTCTCACGTCACACGCACGTCACGTTCGATTCTCCCACGTCACGCCCACGTCACACCCACGTCACGTTCGAATATCCCACGTCACACCCACTTCACACCCATGTCACGTTCGAATCTCCCTCGTCACACCCACGTCACGTTCGAATGTCTCCCGTCACACCCACGTCACGTTCGAATCTCCCACGTCACGCCCATTCACACCCACGTCACGTTCGAATCTCCCACGTCACACCCACGTCACGTTCGAATCTCCCACGTCACGCCCACGTCACGTTCGAATCACCCACGTCACACCCACGTCACGTTCGAATCTCCCACGTCACGTTCGAATCTCCCACTTCACATCCACGTCACGTTCGAATCACCCACGTCACACCCACGTCACGTTCGAATCTCCCACGTCACGCCCATGTCACCTTCGAATCACCCACGTCACACCCACGTCACGTTCGAATCACCCACGACACACCCACGTCACGTTCGAATCACCCACGTCACGTTCGAATCTCCCACTTCACGCTCACGTCACGTTCGAATCTACCACGTCACGTTCGAATCTCCCACTTCACACCCACGTCACGTTCGAATCTCCCACGTCACACCCACGTCACGTTCGAATCACCCACGACACACCCACGTCACGTTCGAATCACCCATGTCACGCCCACGTCACGTTCGATTCACCCACGTCACACCCACGTTACGTTCGAATCTCCCACGTCACGCCCACGTCACGTTCGAATCTCCCACGTCACGTCCAGGTCACGTTCGAAACATCCACGTCACGCCCACGTCACGTTCGAATCACCCACGTCACACCCACGTCACGTTCGAATCAGCCACGTCACGCCCACGTTACGTTCGAATCTCCCACGTCACGTTCGAATCTCCCACGTCACACCCACGTCACGTTCTAATCATCCACGTCACGCCCACGTCACGTTCGAATCACCCACGACACACCCACGTCACACCCACTTCACGTTCGAATTTCCCACGTCACGCTCACGTCACGTTCGAATCTCCCACGTCATGCTCACGTCACGTTCGTATCTCCCACGTCACACCCACGTCACGTTCGAATCACCCACGTCACGCTCACGTCACGTTCGAATCACCCACGTCACGTTCGAATCTACCACTTCACACCCACGTCACGTTCGAATCTCCCACGTCACACCCACGTCACGTTCGAATCACCCATGTCACGCCCACGTCACGTTCGAATCACCCACGACACACCCACGTCACGTTCGAATCGCCCACATCACACCCACGTCACGTTCGAAACAACCACGCCACACCCACGTCACGTTCGAATCTCCCACGTCACGCCCACGTCACGTTCGAATTTCCCACGTCACGTCCAGGTCACGTTCGAAACATCCACTTCACGCCCACGTCACGTTCGAATTTCCCACGTCACACCCACGTCACGTTCGAATCAGCCACGTCACGCCCACGTCACGTTCGAATCACCCACGACACACCCACGTCACACCCACTTCACGTTCGAATTTCCCACGTCACGCTCACGTCACGTTCGTATCTCCCACGTCACGCTCACGTCACGTTCGAAACTACCACTTCACGCTCACGTCACGTTCGAATCACCCACGTCACGTTCGAATCTCCCACGTCACGTTCGAATCTCCCACGTCACGCCCACGTCACGTTCGAATCTCCCACGTCACGACCACGTCAGGTTCGAATCACCCACGTCACACCCACGTCACGTTCGATTCACCCACGTCACACCCACGTCACGTTCGAATCTCCCACGTCACGCCCACGTCACGTTCGAATCTCCCACGTCACGTCCAGGTCACGTTCGAAACATCCACGTCACGCCCACGTCACGTTCGAATTTCCCACGTCACACCCACGTCACGTTCGAATCAGCCACGTCACGCCCAAGTTACGTTCGAATCTCCCACGTCACGTTCGAATCTCCCACGTCACACCCACGTCACGTTCTAATCATCCACGTCACGCCCACGTCACGTTCGAATCACCCACGACACACCCACGTCACACCCACTTCACGTTCGAATTTCCCACGTCACGCTCACGTCACGTTCGAATCTCCCACGTCATGCTCACGTCACGTTCGTATCTCCCACGTCACACCCACGTCACGTTCGAATCACCCACGTCACGCTCACGTCACGTTCGAATCACCCACGTCACGTTCGAATCTACCACTTCACACCCACGTCACGTTCGAATCTCCCACGTCACACCCACGTCACGTTCGAATCACCCATGTCACGCCCACGTCACGTTCGAATCACCCACGACACACCCACGTCACGTTCGAATCGCCCACATCACACCCACGTCACGTTCGAAACAACCACGCCACACCCACGTCACGTTCGAATCTCCCACGTCACGCCCACGTCACGTTCGAATCTCCCACGTCACGTCCAGGTCACGTTCGAAACATCCACGTCACGCCCACGTCACGTTCGAATTTCCCACGTCACACCCACGTCACGTTCGAATCAGCCACGTCACGCCCACGTCACGTTCGAATCACCCACGACACACCCACGTCACACCCATTTCACGTTCGAATTTCCCACGTCACGCTCACGTCACGTTCGAATCTCCACCGTCATGCTCACGTCACGTTCGTATCTCCCACGTCACGCTCACGTCACGTTCGAAACTACCACTTCACGCTCACGTCACGTTCGAATCACCCACGTCACGTTCGAATCTCCCACGTCACACCCACGTCACGTTCGAATCATCCACGTCACGCCCACGTCACGTTCGAATCACCCACGACACACCCACGTCACACCCACTTCACGTTCGAATTTCCACGTCACGCTCACGTCACGTTCGAATCTCCCACGTCATGCTCACGTCACGTTCGTATCTCCCACGTCACACCCACGTCACGTTCGAATCACCCACGTCACGCTCACGTCACGTTCGAATCACCCACGTCACGTTCGAATCTACCACTTCACACCCACGTCACGTTCGAATCTCCCACGTCACACCCACGTCACGTTCGAATCTCCCACGTCACGCCCATGTCACCTTCGAATCACCCACGTCACACCCACGTCACGTTCGAATCACCACGTCACACCCACGCCACGTTCGAATCTCCCACGTCACGCCCATGTCACCTTCGAATCACCCACGTCACACCCACGTCACGTTCGAATTTCCCACGTCACGCCAACGTCACGTTCGAATCTCCCACGTCACACCCACCTCGCCTTCGAAGCACATATCGAACAACCATGCTCCTGCCTTGCAACAGCCTCACACTGCTAGTGCCAAGGTGTGAGGACAGCTGGTGTAGGCTTGCGGAGGGGAGGCAAGGGAGCCGGGCACTCGTGGTGGGGGCTGTCCTAGGCATGCGGAGGCAAGCTCTGCCTTCCCAGTGCTCTTGCCTCTGAGCCCTGCTTGGTGGGGGAGCCTTGAAGCAGGGTGGCACACCCACGCCAATTTCGAACCACCCAGGTCACGTTCGAATGTCTCACGTCACGCCCACGTCACGTTCGAATCACCCACGTCACACCCACGTCACACCCACGTCACGTTCTAATCACCCACGTCACGCCCACGTCACGTTCGAATCACCCACGTCACGCCCACGTCACGTTCGAATCTCCCACGTCACGTCCAGGTCACGTTCGAAACATCCACGTCACGCCCACGTCACGTTCGAATTTCCCACGTCACACCCACGTCACGTTCGAATCAGCCACGTCACGCCCACGTCACGTTCGAATCACCCACGACACACCCACGTCACACCCATTTCACGTTCGAATTTCCCACGTCACGCTCACGTCACGTTCGAATCTCCACCGTCATGCTCACGTCACGTTCGTATCTCCCACGTCACGCTCACGTCACGTTCGAAACTACCACTTCACGCTCACGTCACGTTCGAATCACCCACGTCACGTTCGAATCTCCCACGTCACACCCACGTCACGTTCGAATCATCCACGTCACGCCCACGTCACGTTCGAATCACCCACGATACACCCACGTCACACCCACTTCACGTTCGAATTTCCACGTCACGCTCACGTCACGTTCGAATCTCCCACGTCATGCTCACGTCACGTTCGTATCTCCCACGTCACACCCACGTCACGTTCGAATCACCCACGTCACGCTCACGTCACGTTCGAATCACCCACGTCACGTTCGAATCTACCACTTCACACCCACGTCACGTTCGAATCTCCCACGTCACACCCACGTCACGTTCGAATGTCTCACGTCACACCCACGTCACGTTCGAATCTCCCACGTCACACCCACGTCACTTTCGAATCTCCCACGTCACGCCCATGTCACCTTCGAATCACCCACGTCACACCCACGTCACGTTCGAATCACCCACGACACACCCACGTCACGTTCGAATCACCCATGTCACGCCCACGTCACGTTCGATTCACCCACGTCACACCCACGTCACGTTCGAATCTCCCACGTCACGCCCACGTCACGTTCGAATCTCCCACGTCACGTCCAGGTCACGTTCGAAACATCCACGTCACGCCCACGTCACGTTCGAATTTCCCACGTCACACCCACGTCACGTTCGAATCAGCCACGTCACGCCCACGTTACGTTCGAATCTCCCACGTCACGTTCGAATCTCCCACGTCACACCCACGTCACGTTCTAATCATCCACGTCACGCCCACGTCACTTTCGAATCACCCACGACACACCCACGTCACACCCACTTCACGTTCGAATTTCCCACGTCACGCTCACGTCACGTTCGAATCTCCCACGTCATGCTCACGTCACGTTCGTATCTCCCACGTCACACCCACGTCACGTTCGAATCACCCACGTCACGCTCACGTCACGTTCGAATCACCCACGTCACGTTCGAATCTACCACTTCACACCCACGTCACGTTCGAATCTCCCACGTCACACCCACGTCACGTTCGAATCACCCATGTCACGCCCACGTCACGTTCGAATCACCCACGACACACCCACGTCACGTTCGAATCGCCCACATCACACCCACGTCACGTTCGAAACAACCACGCCACACCCACGTCACGTTCGAATCTCCCACGTCACGCCCACGTCACGTTCGAATTTCCCACGTCACGTCCAGGTCACGTTCGAAACATCCACTTCACGCCCACGTCACGTTCGAATTTCCCACGTCACACCCACGTCACGTTCGAATCAGCCACGTCACGCCCACGTCACGTTCGAATCACCCACGACACACCCACGTCACACCCACTTCACGTTCGAATTTCCCACGTCACGCTCACGTCACGTTCGTATCTCCCACGTCACGCTCACGTCACGTTCGAATCTACCACTTCACACCCACGTCACGTTCGAATCTCCCACGTCACACCCACGTCACGTTCGAATCACCCATGTCACGCCCACGTCACGTTCGAATCACCCACGACACACCCACGTCACGTTCGAATCGCCCACATCACACCCACGTCACGTTCGAAACAACCACGCCACACCCACGTCACGTTCGAATTTCCCACGTCACACCCACGTCACGTTCGAATCAGCCACGTCACGCCCACGTCACGTTCGAATCACCCACGACACACCCACGTCACACCCATTTCACGTTCGAATTTCCCACGTCACGCTCACGTCACGTTCGAATCTCCACCGTCATGCTCACGTCACGTTCGTATCTCCCACGTCACGCTCACGTCACGTTCGAAACTACCACTTCACGCTCACGTCACGTTCGAATCACCCACGTCACGTTCGAATCTCCCACGTCACACCCACGTCACGTTCGAATCATCCACGTCACGCCCACGTCACCTTCGAATCACCCACGACACACCCACGTCACACCCACTTCACGTTCGAATTTCCACGTCACGCTCACGTCACGTTCGAATCTCCCACGTCATGCTCACGTCACGTTCGTATCTCCCACGTCACACCCACGTCACGTTCGAATCACCCACGTCACGCTCACGTCACGTTCGAATCACCCACGTCACGTTCGAATCTACCACTTCACACCCACGTCATGTTCGAATCTCCCACGTCACACCCACGTCACGTTCGAATCTCCCACGTCACGTCCAGGTCACGTTCGAAACATCCACGTCACACCCACGTCACGTTCGAATCTCCCACGTCACGCCCAAGTCACGTTCGAATGTCTTACGTCACACGCACGTAACGTTCGAATCTCCCACGTCACACCCACGTCACACCCATGTCACGTTCGAATCACCCACGTCACACCCCCGTCACGTTCGAATCTCCCACGCCACGCCCACGTCACGTTCGAATCTCCCACGTCACGTTCGAATCTCCCACGTCACACCCACGTCACGTTCGAATCACCCACGTCACGCCCACGTCACGTTCGAATCACCCACGTCACGTTCGAATCTACCACTTCACACCCACGTCACGTTCGAATCTCCCACGTCACGCCCATGTCACCTTCGAATCACCCACGTCACACCCACTTCACGTTCGAATTTCCACGTCACGCTCACGTCACGTTCGAATCTCCCACGTCATGCTCACGTCACGTTCGTATCTCCCACGTAACACCCACGTCACGTTCGAATCACCCACGTCACGCTCACGTCACGTTCGAATCACCCACGTCACGTTCGAATCTACCACTTCACACCCACGTCACGTTCGAATCTCCCACGTCACACCCACGTCACGTTCGAATGTCTCACGTCACACCCACGTCACGTTCGAATCTCCCACGTCACACCCACGTCACTTTCGAATCTCCCACGTCACGCCCATGTCACCTTCGAATCACCCACGTCACACCCACGTCACGTTCGAATCACCCACGACACACCCACGTCACGTTCGAATCACCCATGTCACGCCCACGTCACGTTCGATTCACCCACGTCACACCCACGTCACGTTCGAATCTCCCACGTCACGCCCACGTCACGTTCGAATCTCCCACGTCACGTCCAGGTCACGTTCGAAACATCCACGTCACGCCCACGTCACGTTCGAATTTCCCACGTCACACCCACGTCACGTTCGAATCAGCCACGTCACGCCCACGTTACGTTCGAATCTCCCACGTCACGTTCGAATCTCCCACGTCACACCCACGTCACGTTCTAATCATCCACGTCACGCCCACGTCACTTTCGAATCACCCACGACACACCCACGTCACACCCACTTCACGTTCGAATTTCCCACGTCACGCTCACGTCACGTTCGAATCTCCCACGTCATGCTCACGTCACGTTCGTATCTCCCACGTCACACCCACGTCACGTTCGAATCACCCACGTCACGCTCACGTCACGTTCGAATCACCCACGTCACGTTCGAATCTACCACTTCACACCCACGTCACGTTCGAATCTCCCACGTCACACCCACGTCACGTTCGAATCACCCATGTCACGCCCACGTCACGTTCGAATCACCCACGACACACCCACGTCACGTTCGAATCGCCCACATCACACCCACGTCACGTTCGAAACAACCACGCCACACCCACGTCACGTTCGAATCTCCCACGTCACGCCCACGTCACGTTCGAATTTCCCACGTCACGTCCAGGTCACGTTCGAAACATCCACTTCACGCCCACGTCACGTTCGAATTTCCCACGTCACACCCACGTCACGTTCGAATCAGCCACGTCACGCCCACGTCACGTTCGAATCACCCACGACACACCCACGTCACACCCACTTCACGTTCGAATTTCCCACGTCACGCTCACGTCACGTTCGTATCTCCCACGTCACGCTCACGTCACGTTCGAATCTACCACTTCACACCCACGTCACGTTCGAATCTCCCACGTCACACCCACGTCACGTTCGAATCACCCATGTCACGCCCACGTCACGTTCGAATCACCCACGACACACCCACGTCACGTTCGAATCGCCCACATCACACCCACGTCACGTTCGAAACAACCACGCCACACCCACGTCACGTTCGAATTTCCCACGTCACACCCACGTCACGTTCGAATCAGCCACGTCACGCCCACGTCACGTTCGAATCACCCACGACACACCCACGTCACACCCATTTCACGTTCGAATTTCCCACGTCACGCTCACGTCACGTTCGAATCTCCACCGTCATGCTCACGTCACGTTCGTATCTCCCACGTCACGCTCACGTCACGTTCGAAACTACCACTTCACGCTCACGTCACGTTCGAATCACCCACGTCACGTTCGAATCTCCCACGTCACACCCACGTCACGTTCGAATCATCCACGTCACGCCCACGTCACCTTCGAATCACCCACGACACACCCACGTCACACCCACTTCACGTTCGAATTTCCACGTCACGCTCACGTCACGTTCGAATCTCCCACGTCATGCTCACGTCACGTTCGTATCTCCCACGTCACACCCACGTCACGTTCGAATCACCCACGTCACGCTCACGTCACGTTCGAATCACCCACGTCACGTTCGAATCTACCACTTCACACCCACGTCATGTTCGAATCTCCCACGTCACACCCACGTCACGTTCGAATCTCCCACGTCACGTCCAGGTCACGTTCGAAACATCCACGTCACACCCACGTCACGTTCGAATCTCCCACGTCACGCCCAAGTCACGTTCGAATCTCCCACGTCACACCCACGTCACGTTCGAATCTCCCACGTCACACCCACGTCACACCCACGTCACGTTCTAATCACCCACGTCACACCCACGTCACGTTCGAATCTCCCACGTCACGCCCACGTCACGTTCGAATCACCACGTCACACCCACGCCACGTTCGAATCTCCCACGTCACGCCCATGTCACCTTCGAATCACCCACGTCACACCCACGTCACGTTCGAATCACCACGTCACACCCACGCCACGTTCGAATCTCCCACGTCACGCCCATGTCACCTTCGAATCACCCACGTCACACCCACGTCACTTTCGAATTTCCCACGTCACACCCACGTCACGTTCGAATCTCCCACGTCACACCCACCTCGCCTTCGAAGCACATATCGAACAACCATGCTCCTGCCTTGCAACAGCCTCACAGTGCTAGTGCCAAGGTGTGAGGACAGCTGGTGTAGGCTTGCGGAGGGGAGGCAAGGGAGCCGGGCACTCGTGGTGGGGGCTGTCCTAGGCATGCGGAGGCAAGCTCTGCCTTCCCAGTGCTCTTGCCTCTGAGCCCTGCTTGGTGGGGGAGCCTTGAAGCAGGGTGGCACACCCACGCCAATTTCGAACCACCCAGGTCACGTTCGAATGTCTCACGTCACACCCACGTCAAGTTCGAATCACCCACGTCACACCCACGTCACACCCACGTCACGTTCTAATCACCCACGTCACGCCCACGTCACGTTCGAATCTCCCACGTCACGACCACGTCAGGTTCGAATCACCCACGTCACACCCACGTCACGTTCGATTCAGCCACGTCACACCCACGTCACGTTCGAATCTACCACGTCACGCCCACGTCACGTTCGAATCACCCACGCGACGCCCACGTCACACCCACGTCACGTTAGAATCACCCAGGTCACGCCCACGTCACGTTCGAATCTCCCACGTCACACCCACGTCACGCCCACGTAACGTTCGAATCTGCCACTACACGCCCACGTCACACCCACGTCACGTTAGAATCACCCACGTCACACACACGTCACGTTCGAATCTCCCACGTCACACCCACCTCGCCTTCGAAGCACATATCGAACAACCATGCTCCTCCCTTGCAACAGCCTCACACTGCTAGTGCCAAGGTGTGAGGACAGCTGGTGTAGGCTTGCGGAGGGGAGGCAAGGGAGCCGGGCACTCGTGGTGGCGGCTGTCCTAGGCATGCGGAGGCAAGCTCTGCCTTCCCAGTGCTCTTGCCTCTGAGCCCTGTTTGGTGGGGGAGCCTTGAAGCAGGGTGGCACACCCACGCCAATTTCGAACCAGCCAGGTCACGTTCGAATTTCCCACGTCACACCCACGTCACTTTCGAATCACCCACGTCACACCCACGTCACTTTCGAATCACCTACGACACACCCACGTCACGTTCGAATCGCCCACGTCACGTTCGAATCACCTACGACACACCCACGTCACGTTCGAATCGCTCACGTCACACCCACGTCACGTTCCAAACACCCACGTCACGTTCCAAATACCCACGTCACGCCCACGTCATGTTCGAATCACCCACGTCACGCCCACGTCACGTTCGAATCTCCCACGTCACACCCACGTCACGTTCGAATCACCCACTTCACGCTCACGTCACGTTCGAATCTCCCACGTCACGTTCGAATCTCCCACGTCACACCCACGTCACGTTCGAATCACCACGTCACACCCACGTCACGTTCGATTCAGCCACGTCACACCCACGTCACGTTCGAATCTCCCACGTCACGCCCACGTCACGTTCGAATCACCCACGTCACACCCACGTCACGTTCGAATCTCCCAATTCACGCCCACGTCACGTTCGAATGTCTCACCTCACACCCACGTCACGTTCGAATCTCCCACGTCACGCCCAAGTCACGTTCGAATGTCTCACGTCACACCCACGTCACGTTCCAATCACCCACGCCACGCCCACGTAACGTTCGAATCTCCCACGTCACACCCACGTCACACCCACGTCACGTTCTAATCACCCACGTCACACCCACGTCACGTTCGAATCTCCCACGTCACGCCCACGTCACGTTCGAATCACCACGTCACACCCACGCCACGTTCGAATCTCCCACGTCACGCCCACGTCACGTTCGAATGTCTCACGTCACACCCAAGTCACGTTCGATTCTCCCACGTCACGCCCACGTCACACCCACGTCACGTTCGAATATCCCACGTCACACCCACGACACACCCATGTCACGTTCGAATCTCCCTCGTCACACCCACGTCACGTTCGAATGTCTCACGTCACACCCACGTCACGTTCGAATCTCCCACGTCACGCCCATTCACACCCACGTCACGTTCGAATCTCCCACGTCACACCCACGTCACGTTCGAATCTCCCACGTCACACCCACGTCACGTTCGAATTTCCCACGTCACGCCAACCTCACGTTCGAATCTCCCACGTCACACCCACCTCGCCTTCGAAGCACATATCGAACAACCATGCTCCTGCCTTGCAACAGCCTCACACTGCTAGTGCCAAGGTGTGAGGACAGCTGGTGTAGGCTTGCGGAGGGGAGGCAAGGGAGCCGGGCACTCGTGGTGGGGGCTGTCCTAGGCATGCGGAGGCAAGCTCTGCCTTCCCAGTGCTCTTGCCTCTGAGCCCTGCTTGGTGGGGGAGCCTTGAAGCAGGGTGGCACACCCACGCCAATTTCGAACCACCCAGGTCACGTTCGAATGTCTCACGTCACACCCACGTCACGTTCGAATCACCCACGTCACACCCACGTCACACCCACGTCACGTTCTAATCACCCACGTCACGCCCACGTCACGTTCGAATCACCCACGTCACACCCACATCACGTTCGAATCTCCCACGTCACGCCCACGTCACGTTCGAATCTCCCACGTCACGACCACGTCAGGTTCGAATCACCCACGTCACACCCACGTCACGTTCGATTCAGCCACGTCACACCCACGTCACGTTCGAATCTCCCACGTCACGCCCATGTCACCTTCGAATCACCCACGTCACACCCACGTCACGTTCGAATCACCCACGACACACCCACGTCACGTTCGAAACAACCACGCCACACCCACGTCACGTTCGAATCTCCCACGTCACGCCCACGTCACGTTCGAATCTCCCACGTCACGTCCAGGTCACGTTCGAAACATCCACTTCACGCCCACGTCACGTTCGAATTTCCCACGTCACACCCACGTCACGTTCGAATCAGCCACGTCACGCCCACGTCACGTTCGAATCACCCACGACACACCCACGTCACACCCACTTCACGTTCGAATTTCCCACGTCACGCTCACGTCACGTTCGTATCTCCCACGTCACGCTCACGTCACGTTCGAAACTACCACTTCACGCTCACGTCACGTTCGAATCACCCACGTCACGTTCGAATCTCCCACGTCACGTTCGAATCTCCCACGTCACGCCCACGTCACGTTCGAATCTCCCACGTCACGACCACGTCAGGTTCGAATCACCCACGTCACACCCACGTCACGTTCGATTCACCCACGTCACACCCACGTCACGTTCGAATCTCCCACGTCACGCCCACGTCACGTTCGAATCTCCCACGTCACGTCCAGGTCACGTTCGAAACATCCACGTCACGCCCACGTCACGTTCGAATTTCCCACGTCACACCCACGTCACGTTCGAATCAGCCACGTCACGCCCAAGTTACGTTCGAATCTCCCACGTCACGTTCGAATCTCCCACGTCACACCCACGTCACGTTCTAATCATCCACGTCACGCCCACGTCACGTTCGAATCACCCACGACACACCCACGTCACACCCACTTCACGTTCGAATTTCCCACGTCACGCTCACGTCACGTTCGAATCTCCCACGTCATGCTCACGTCACGTTCGTATCTCCCACGTCACACCCACGTCACGTTCGAATCACCCACGTCACGCTCACGTCACGTTCGAATCACCCACGTCACGTTCGAATCTACCACTTCACACCCACGTCACGTTCGAATCTCCCACGTCACACCCACGTCACGTTCGAATCACCCATGTCACGCCCACGTCACGTTCGAATCACCCACGACACACCCACGTCACGTTCGAATCGCCCACATCACACCCACGTCACGTTCGAAACAACCACGCCACACCCACGTCACGTTCGAATCTCCCACGTCACGCCCACGTCACGTTCGAATCTCCCACGTCACGTCCAGGTCACGTTCGAAACATCCACGTCACGCCCACGTCACGTTCGAATTTCCCACGTCACACCCACGTCACGTTCGAATCAGCCACGTCACGCCCACGTCACGTTCGAATCACCCACGACACACCCACGTCACACCCATTTCACGTTCGAATTTCCCACGTCACGCTCACGTCACGTTCGAATCTCCACCGTCATGCTCACGTCACGTTCGTATCTCCCACGTCACGCTCACGTCACGTTCGAAACTACCACTTCACGCTCACGTCACGTTCGAATCACCCACGTCACGTTCGAATCTCCCACGTCACACCCACGTCACGTTCGAATCATCCACGTCACGCCCACGTCACGTTCGAATCACCCACGACACACCCACGTCACACCCACTTCACGTTCGAATTTCCACGTCACGCTCACGTCACGTTCGAATCTCCCACGTCATGCTCACGTCACGTTCGTATCTCCCACGTCACGCCCACGTCAGGTTCGAATCACCCACGTCACGCTCACGTCACGTTCGAATCACCCACGTCACGTTCGAATCTACCACTTCACACCCACGTCACGTTCGAATCTCCCACGTCACACCCACGTCACGTTCGAATCTCCCACGTCACGCCCATGTCACCTTCGAATCACCCACGTCACACCCACGTCACGTTCGAATCACCACGTCACACCCACGCCACGTTCGAATCTCCCACGTCACGCCCATGTCACCTTCGAATCACCCACGTCACACCCACGTCACGTTCGAATTTCCCACGTCACGCCAACGTCACGTTCGAATCTCCCACGTCACACCCACCTCGCCTTCGAAGCACATATCGAACAACCATGCTCCTGCCTTGCAACAGCCTCACACTGCTAGTGCCAAGGTGTGAGGACAGCTGGTGTAGGCTTGCGGAGGGGAGGCAAGGGAGCCGGGCACTCGTGGTGGGGGCTGTCCTAGGCATGCGGAGGCAAGCTCTGCCTTCCCAGTGCTCTTGCCTCTGAGCCCTGCTTGGTGGGGGAGCCTTGAAGCAGGGTGGCACACCCACGCCAATTTCGAACCACCCAGGTCACGTTCGAATGTCTCACGTCACGCCCACGTCACGTTCGAATCACCCACGTCACACCCACGTCACACCCACGTCACGTTCTAATCACCCACGTCACGCCCACGTCACGTTCGAATCACCCACGTCACACCCACGTCACGTTCGAATCTCCCACGTCACGCCCACGTCACGTTCGAATCTCCCACGTCACGACCACGTCAGGTTCGAATCACCCACGTCACACCCACGTCACGTTCGAATCACCCACGTCACACCCACGTTACGTTCGAATCTCCCACGTCACACCCACGTCACGCCCACGTAACGTTCGAATCTGCCACTACACGCCCACGTCACACCCACGTCACGTTAGAATCACCCCACGTCACACACACGTCACGTTCGAATCTCCCACGTCACACCCACGTCACGTTCGAAACTCCCACGTCACGCCCACGTCACGTTCGAATCTCCCAATTCACACCCACGTCACGTTCGAATTTCCCACGTCACACCCACGTCACGTTCGAATCTCCCAATTCACGCCCACGTCACGTTCGAATTTCCCACGTCACACCCACGTCACGTTCGAATCTCCCACGTCACGTTCGTATCTCCTACGTCACACCCACGTAACGTTCGATCTGCCACTACACGCCCACGTCACACCCACGTCACGTTAGAATCACCCACGTCACACCCACGTCACGTTCGAATCTCCCACGTCACGCTCACGTCACGTTCGAATCACCCACGTCACGTTCGAATCTACCACTTCACACCCACGTCACGTTCGAATCTCCCACGTCACACCCACGTCACGTTCGAATC
Organism: Apteryx mantelli; assembly: GCF_036417845.1. Classification (NCBI taxonomy): domain Eukaryota; kingdom Metazoa; phylum Chordata; class Aves; order Apterygiformes; family Apterygidae; genus Apteryx; species Apteryx mantelli. The sequence continues at coordinate 49,883 of NW_027118494.1, read as the reverse complement.
TCCCACGTCACGTTCGAATCTACCACTTCACACCCACGTCACGCCCACGTAACGTTCGAATCTGCCACTACACGCCCACGTCACACCCACGTCACGTTAGAATCACCCCACGTCACACACACGTCACGTTCGAATCTCCCACGTCACACCCACGTCACGTTCGAAACTCCCACGTCACGCCCACGTCACGTTCGAATCTCCCAATTCACACCCACGTCACGTTCGAATTTCCCACGTCACACCCACGTCACGTTCGAATCTCCCAATTCACGCCCACGTCACGTTCGAATTTCCCACGTCACACCCACGTCACGTTCGAATCTCCCACGTCACGTTCGTATCTCCTACGTCACACCCACGTAACGTTCGATCTGCCACTACACGCCCACGTCACACCCACGTCACGTTAGAATCACCCACGTCACACCCACGTCACGTTCGAATCTCCCACGTCACACTCACGTCACGTTCGAATGTCTCACCTCACACCCACGTCACGTTCGAATCTCCCACGTCACGCCCAAGTCACGTTCGAATGTCTCACGTCACACGCACGTCACGTTCGATTCTCCCACGTCACGCCCACGTCACACCCACGTCACGTTCGAATATCCCACGTCACACCCACTTCACACCCATGTCACGTTCGAATCTCCCTCGTCACACCCACGTCACGTTCGAATGTCTCCCGTCACACCCACGTCACGTTCGAATCTCCCACGTCACGTCCATTCACACCCACGTCACGTTCGAATCTCCCACGTCACACCCACGTCACGTTCGAATCTCCCACGTCACGCCCACGTCACGTTCGAATCACCCACGTCACACCCACGTCACGTTCGAATCTCCCACGTCACGTTCGAATCTCCCACTTCACATCCACGTCACGTTCGAATCACCCACGTCACACCCACGTCACGTTCGAATCTCCCACGTCACGCCCATGTCACCTTCGAATCACCCACGTCACACCCACGTCACGTTCGAATCACCCACGACACACCCACGTCACGTTCGAATCACCCACGTCACGTTCGAATCTCCCACTTCACGCTCACGTCACGTTCGAATCTACCACGTCACGTTCGAATCTCCCACTTCACATCCACGTCACGTTCGAATCTCCCACGTCACACCCACGTCACTTTCGAATCTCCCACGTCACGCCCATGTCACCTTCGAATCACCCACGTCACACCCACGTCACGTTCGAATCACCCATGTCACGCCCACGTCACGTTCGATTCACCCACGTCACACCCACGTCACGTTCGAATCTCCCACGTCACGCCCACGTCACGTTCGAATCTCCCACGTCACGTCCAGGTCACGTTCGAAACATCCACGTCACGCCCACGTCACGTTCGAATTTCCCACGTCACACCCACGTCACGTTCGAATCAGCCACGTCACGCCCACGTTACGTTCGAATCTCCCACGTCACGTTCGAATCTCCCACGTCACACCCACGTCACGTTCTAATCATCCACGTCACGCCCACGTCACGTTCGAATCACCCACGACACACCCACGTCACACCCACTTCACGTTCGAATTTCCCACGTCACGCTCACGTCACGTTCGAATCTCCCACGTCATGCTCACGTCACGTTCGTATCTCCCACGTCACACCCACGTCACGTTCGAATCACCCACGTCACGCTCACGTCACGTTCGAATCACCCACGTCACGTTCGAATCTCCCTCGTCACACCCACGTCACGTTCGAATGTCTCCCGTCACACCCACGTCACGTTCGAATCTCCCACGTCACGCCCATTCACACCCACGTCACGTTCGAATCTCCCACGTCACACCCACGTCACGTTCGAATCTCCCACGTCACGCCCACGTCACGTTCGAATCACCCACGTCACACCCACGTCACGTTCGAATCTCCCACGTCACGTTCGAATCTCCCACTTCACATCCACGTCACGTTCGAATCACCCACGTCACACCCACGTCACGTTCGAATCTCCCACGTCACGCCCATGTCACCTTCGAATCACCCACGTCACACCCACGTCACGTTCGAATCACCCACGACACACCCACGTCACGTTCGAATCACCCACGTCACGTTCGAATCTCCCACTTCACGCTCACGTCACGTTCGAATCTACCACGTCACGTTCGAATCTCCCACTTCACATCCACGTCACGTTCGAATCTCCCACGTCACACCCACGTCACTTTCGAATCTCCCACGTCACGCCCATGTCACCTTCGAATCACCCACGTCACACCCACGTCACGTTCGAATCACCCATGTCACGCCCACGTCACGTTCGAATCTCCCACGTCACACCCACGTCACGTTCGAATCTCCCACGTCACGCCCACGTCACGTTCGAATCTCCCACGTCACGTCCAGGTCACGTTCGAAACATCCACGTCACGCCCACGTCACGTTCGAATTTCCCACGTCACACCCACGTCACGTTCGAATCAGCCACGTCACGCCCACGTTACGTTCGAATCTCCCACGTCACGTTCGAATCTCCCACGTCACACCCACGTCACGTTCTAATCATCCACGTCACGCCCACGTCACGTTCGAATCACCCACGACACACCCACGTCACACCCACTTCACGTTCGAATTTCCCACGTCACGCTCACGTCACGTTCGAATCTCCCACGTCATGCTCACGTCACGTTCGTATCTCCCACGTCACACCCACGTCACGTTCGAATCACCCACGTCACGCTCACGTCACGTTCGAATCACCCACGTCACGTTCGAATCTACCACTTCACACCCACGTCACGTTCGAATCTCCCACGTCACACCCACGTCACGTTCGAATCACCCATGTCACGCCCACGTCACGTTCGAATCACCCACCACACACCCACGTCACGTTCGAATCGCCCACATCACACCCACGTCACGTTCGAAACAACCACGCCACACCCACGTCACGTTCGAATCTCCCACGTCACGCCCACGTCACGTTCGAATCTCCCACGTCACGTCCAGGTCACGTTCGAAACATCCACTTCACGCCCACGTCACGTTCGAATTTCCCACGTCACACCCACGTCACGTTCGAATCAGCCACGTCACGCCCACGTCACGTTCGAATCACCCACGACACACCCACGTCACACCCACTTCACGTTCGAATTTCCCACGTCACGCTCACGTCACGTTCGTATCTCCCACGTCACGCTCACGTCACGTTCGAAACTACCACTTCACGCTCACGTCACGTTCGAATCACCCACGTCACGTTCGAATCTCCCACGTCACGTTCGAATCTCCCACGTCACACCCACGTCACGTTCGAATCATCCACGTCACGCCCACGTCACGTTCGAATCACCCACGACACACCCACGTCACACCCACTTCACGTTCGAATTTCCACGTCACGCTCACGTCACGTTCGAATCTCCCACGTCATGCTCACGTCACGTTCGTATCTCCCACGTCACACCCACGTCACGTTCGAATCACCCACGTCACGCTCACGTCACGTTCGAATCACCCACGTCACGTTCGAATCTACCACTTCACACCCACGTCACGTTCGAATCTCCCACGTCACACCCACGTCACGTTCGAATCTCCCACGTCACGCCCATGTCACCTTCGAATCACCCACGTCACACCCACGTCACGTTCGAATCACCACGTCACACCCACGTCACGTTCGAATCTCCCACGTCACGCCCATGTCACCTTCGAATCACCCACGTCACACCCACGTCACGTTCGAATTTCCCACGTCACGCCAACGTCACGTTCGAATCACCCACGTCACACCCACCTCGCCTTCGAAGCACATATCGAACAACCATGCTCCTGCCTTGCAACAGCCTCACAGTGCTAGTGCCAAGGTGTGAGGACAGCTGGTGTAGGCTTGCGGAGGGGAGGCAAGGGAGCCGGGCACTCGTGGTGGGGGCTGTCCTAGGCATGCGGAGGCAACCTCTGCCTTCCCAGTGCTCTTGCCTCTGAGCCCTGCTTGGTGGGGGAGCCTTGAAGCAGGGCGGCACACCCACGCCAATTTCGAACCACCCAGGTCACGTTCGAATCACCCACGTCACACCCCCGTCACGTTCGAATCTCCCACGCCACGCCCACGTCACGTTCGAATCACCCACGTCACGTTCGAATCTCCCACTTCACGCTCACGTCACGTTCGAATCTACCACTTCACGCTCACGTCACGTTCGAATCTCCCAAGTCACGTTCGAATCTCCCACTTCACACTCACGTCACGTTCGAATCTACCACTTCACGCTCACGTCACGTTCGAATCTCCCACGTCACGTTCGAATCTCCCACGTCACACCCACGTCACTTTCGAATCTCCCACGTCACGCCCATGTCACCTTCGAATCACCCACGTCACACCCACGTCACGTTCGAATCACCCACGACACACCCACGTCACGTTCGAATCACCCACGTCACGTTCGAATCACCCACGACACACCCACGTCACGTTCGAATCGCCCAGGCCACGCCCACGTCACGTTCCAAATACCCACGTCACGCCCACGTCACGTTCGAATCACCCACGTCACGCCCACGTCACGTTCGAATCTCCCACGCCACACCCACGTCACGTTCGATTCAGCCACGTCACGTTCGAATCTCCCACTTCACACTCGCGTCACGTTCGAATAACCCACGTCACGTACGAATCTCCCACGTCACGCCCACGTCACGTTCGAATCTCCCACGTCACGTTCGAATCTCCCACCTCACACCCACGTCACGTTCGAATTTCCGACGTCACGCCAAGGTCACGTTCGTATCACCCACGTCACAGCCACGTCACGTTCGAATCACCCACGTCACGCCCACGTCAGGTTCGAATTTTCCACGTCACACCCACGTCACGTTCGAATCTCCCACGTCACGCCCACGTCACGTTCGAATCTCCCACGTCACGTTCGAATCTACCACTTCACACCCACGTCACGTTCGAATCTCCCACGTCACACCCACGTGACGTTCGAATCACCCACGACACACCAACGTCACGTTCGAATCTCCCACGTCACGTTCGAAACTCCCACGTCACGTTCGAATCACCCACGTCACTCCCACGTCACTTTCGAATAACCCACGTCACGTTGGAATCTCCCACGTCACGTTCGAATCTCCCACGTCACGTTCGAATCTCCCACGTCACGTTCGAATCTCCCACGTCACACCCACGTCACACCCACTTCACGTTCGAATTTCCCACATAACGCTCACGTCACGTTCGAATCTCCCACGTCACACCCACGTCACGTTCGAATCACCCACGTCACGCTCACGTCACGTTCGAATCACCCACGTCACGCTCACGTCACGTTCGAATCTCCCACGTCACGTTCGAATCTACCACTTCACACCCACGTCACGTTCGAATCTCCCACGTCACACCCACGTCACGTTCGAATCACCCACGACACACCAACGTCACGTTCGAATCGCCCACGTCACACCCACGTCACGTTCGAAACAACCACGCCACACCCACGTCACGTTCGAATCTCCCACGTCACGCCCACGTCACGTTCGAATCTCCCACGTCACACCCACGTCTCGTTCGAATCACCCACGTCACGCTCACGTCACGTTCGAATCACCCACGTCACGCTCACGTCACGTTCGAATCTCCCACGTCACGTTCGAATCTACCACTTCACACCCACGTCACGTTCGAATCTCCCACGTCACACCCACGTCACGTTCGAATCACCCACGACACACCAACGTCACGTTCGAATCTCCCACGTCACACCCACATCACGCTCGAATCACCCGCGTCACGTTCGAATCTCCCACTTCACGCTCACGTCACGTTCGAATCTCCCACGTCACGTTCGAATCTCCCACTTCACACTCACGTCGCGTTCGAGTCACCCACGTCACGCCCACGTCACGTTCGAATTTCCCACGTCACGCCCACGTCACGTTCGAATCACCCACGTCACCTTCGAATCTCCCGCGTCACACCCACGTCACGTTCGAATCTCCCACGTCACGCCCATGTCACCTTCGAATCTCCCACGACACACCCACGTCACGTTCGAATCTCCCACGTCACGTTCGAATCACCCACGTCACGCCCACGTCACGTTCGATTCACCCACGTCACACCCACGTCACGTTCGAATCGCCCACATCACACCCACGTCACGTTCAAAACAACCACGCCACACCCACGTCACGTTCGAATCTCCCACGTCACGTCCACGTCACGTTCGAATCTCCCACGTCACACCCACGTCACGTTCGAATCATCTATGTCACGCCCACGTCACGTTCGAATTTCCCACGTCACGCTCACTTCACACCCTCGTCACGTTCGAATCTCCCACGTCACACCCACGTCACGTTCGAAACACTCACGTCACACCCACGTCACGTTCGAATCACCCACGACACACCCACGTCACGTTCGAATCGCCCACATCACACCCACGTCACGTTCAAAACAACCACGCCACACCCACGTCACGTTCGAATCTCCCACGTCACGTCCACGTCACGTTCGAATCTCCCACGTCACACCCACGTCACGTTCGAATCATCTATGTCACGCCCACGTCACGTTCGAATTTCCCACGTCACGCCCACGTCACACCCACGTCACGTTCGATTCTCCCACGTCACACCCACGTCACGTTCGAAACACTCACGTCACACCCACGTCACGTTCGAATCACCCACGTCACGCCCACGTCACGTTCGAAATACCCACGTCACGTCCACGTCACGTTCGAATCACCTACGTCACACCCACGTCACGTTCGAATCACCCACGTCACACCCACGTCACGTTCGAATCACCACGTCACACCCACGTCACGTTCGAATCTCCCACGTCACGCCCACGTCACGTTCGAATGTCTCACGTCACACGCACGTCACGTTCGATTCTCCCACGTCACACCCACGTCACGTTCGAATATCCCACGTCACACCCACTTCACACCCATGTCACGTTCGAATCTCCCTCGTCACACCCACGTCACGTTCGAATGTCTCCCGTCACACCCACGTCACGTTCGAATCTCCCACCTCACACCCACCTCGCCTTCGAAGCACATATGGAACAACCATGCTCCTGCCTTGCAACAGCCTCACAGTGCTAGTGCCAAGGTGTGAGGACAGCTGGTGTAGGCTTGCGGAGGGGAGGCAAGGGAGCCGGGCACTCGTGGTGGGGGCTGTCCTAGGCATGCGGAGGCAAGCTCTGCCTTCCCAGTGCTCTTGCCTCTGAGCCCTGCTTGGTGGGGGAGCCTTGAAGCAGGGCGGCACACCCACGCCATTTTCGAACCACCCACTTCACGTTCGAATCACCCATGTCACAGCCACGTCACGTTCGAATCTCCCACGTCACTCGCACGTCACGTTCGAATCACCCACGTCACACCCACATCACGTTCGAATCTCCCACGTCACGCCCACGTCACGTTCGAATCTCCCACGTCACGACCACGTCAGGTTCGAATCACCCACGTCACACCCACGTCACGTTCGATTCAGCCACGTCACACCCACGTCACGTTCGAATCTACCACGTCACGCCAACGTCACGTTCGAATCACCACGTCACGTTCGAATCACCGAGGTCACACCCATGTCACGTTCTAATCACCCACGTCACACGCACGTCACGTTCGAATCTCCCACATCACACCCATTCACACCCACGTAACGTTCGAATCACCCACGTCACGACCACGTCACGTTCGATTCTCCCACGTCACGCCCACGTCACGTTCGAATCACCCACGCGACGCCCACGTCACGTTCGAATATTCACCTCACACCCACGTCACGTTCGAATCTCCATCGTCACACCCACGTCACACCCACGTCACGTTCGAATCTCCTACGTCACACCCACGTAACGTTCGAATCTGCCACTACACGCCCACGTCACACCCACGTCACGTTAGAATCACCCACGTCACACACACGTCACGTTAGAATCACCCACGTCACACCCACGTCACGTTCGAAACTCCCACGTCACGCCCACGTCACGTTCGAATGTCTCACCTCACACCCACGTCACGTTCGAATCTCCCACGTCACGCCCAAGTCACGTTCGAATGTCTCACGTCACACGCACGTCACGTTCGAATCTCCCACGTCACGCCCACGTCACACCCACGTCACGTTCGAATCACCCACGCCACGCCCACGTAACGTTCGAATCTCCCACGTCACACCCACGTCACACCCACGTCACGTTCGAATGTCTCACCTCACACCCACGTCACGTTCGAATCTCCCACGTCACACACACGTCACCTTCGAATGTCTCACGTCACACCCACGTCACGTTCGAATCTCCCACGTCACGTTCGAATCTCCCACGTCACACCCACGTCACGTTCGAATCATCCACGTCACGCCCACGTCACGTTCGAATCACCCACGACACACCCACGTCACACCCACTTCACGTTCGAATTTCCACGTCACGCTCACGTCACGTTCGAATCTCCCACGTCATGCTCACGTCACGTTCGTATCTCCCACGTCACACCCACGTCACGTTCGAATTACCCACGTCACGCTCACGTCACGTTCGAATCACCCACGTCACGTTCGAATCTACCACTTCACACCCACGTCACGTTCGAATCTCCCACGTCACACCCACGTCACGTTCGAATCTCCCACGTCACGCCCATGTCACCTTCGAATCACCCACGTCACACCCACGTCACGTTCGAATCACCACGTCACACCCACGTCACGTTCGAATCTCCCACGTCACGCCCATGTCACCTTCGAATCACCCACGTCACACCCACGTCACGTTCGAATTTCCCACGTCACGCCAACGTCACGTTCGAATCTCCCACGTCACACCCACCTCGCCTTCGAAGCACATATCGAACAACCATGCTCCTGCCTTGCAACAGCCTCACAGTGCTAGTGCCAAGGTGTGAGGACAGCTGGTGTAGGCTTGCGGAGGGGAGGCAAGGGAGCCGGGCACTCGTGGTGGGGGCTGTCCTAGGCATGCGGAGGCAACCTCTGCCTTCCCAGTGCTCTTGCCTCTGAGCCCTGCTTGGTGGGGGAGCCTTGAAGCAGGGCGGCACACCCACGCCAATTTCGAACCACCCAGGTCACGTTCGAATCACCCACGTCACACCCCCGTCACGTTCGAATCTCCCACGCCACGCCCACGTCACGTTCGAATCACCCACGTCACGTTCGAATCTCCCACTTCACGCTCACGTCACGTTCGAATCTACCACTTCACGCTCACGTCACGTTCGAATCTCCCAAGTCACGTTCGAATCTCCCACTTCACACTCACGTCACGTTCGAATCTACCACTTCACGCTCACGTCACGTTCGAATCTCCCACGTCACGTTCGAATCTCCCACGTCACACCCACGTCACTTTCGAATCTCCCACGTCACGCCCATGTCACCTTCGAATCACCCACGTCACACCCACGTCACGTTCGAATCACCCACGACACACCCACGTCACGTTCGAATCACCCACGTCACGTTCGAATCACCCACGACACACCCACGTCACGTTCGAATCGCCCAGGCCACGCCCACGTCACGTTCCAAATACCCACGTCACGCCCACGTCACGTTCGAATCACCCACGTCACGCCCACGTCACGTTCGAATCTCCCACGCCACACCCACGTCACGTTCGATTCAGCCACGTCACGTTCGAATCTCCCACTTCACACTCGCGTCACGTTCGAATAACCCACGTCACGTACGAATCTCCCACGTCACGCCCACGTCACGTTCGAATCTCCCACGTCACGTTCGAATCTCCCACGTCACACCCACGTCACGTTCGAATTTCCGACGTCACGCCAAGGTCACGTTCGTATCACCCACGTCACAGCCACGTCACGTTCGAATCACCCACGTCACGCCCACGTCAGGTTCGAATTTTCCACGTCACACCCACGTCACGTTCGAATCTCCCACGTCACGCCCACGTCACGTTCGAATCTCCCACGTCACGTTCGAATCTACCACTTCACACCCACGTCACGTTCGAATCTCCCACGTCACACCCACGTCACGTTCGAATCACCCACGACACACCAACGTCACGTTCGAATCTCCCACGTCACGTTCGAAACTCCCACGTCACGTTCGAATCACCCACGTCACACCCACGTCACTTTCGAATAACCCACGTCACGTTGGAATCTCCCACGTCACGTTCGAATCTCCCACGTCACGTTCGAATCTCCCACGTCACGTTCGAATCTCCCACGTCACACCCACGTCACACCCACTTCACGTTCGAATTTCCCACATAACGCTCACGTCACGTTCGAATCTCCCACGTCACACCCACGTCACGTTCGAATCACCCACGTCACGCTCACGTCACGTTCGAATCACCCACGTCACGCTCACGTCACGTTCGAATCTCCCACGTCACGTTCGAATCTACCACTTCACACCCACGTCACGTTCGAATCTCCCACGTCACACCCACGTCACGTTCGAATCACCCACGACACACCAACGTCACGTTCGAATCGCCCACGTCACACCCACGTCACGTTCGAAACAACCACGCCACACCCACGTCACGTTCGAATCTCCCACGTCACGCCCACGTCACGTTCGAATCTCCCACGTCACACCCACGTCACGTTCGAATCACCCACGTCACGCTCACGTCACGTTCGAATCACCCACGTCACGCTCACGTCACGTTCGAATCTCCCACGTCACGTTCGAATCTACCACTTCACACCCACGTCACGTTCGAATCTCCCACGTCACACCCACGTCACGTTCGAATCACCCACGACACACCAACGTCACGTTCGAATCTCCCACGTCACACCCACATCACGCTCGAATCACCCGCGTCACGTTCGAATCTCCCACTTCACGCTCACGTCACGTTCGAATCTCCCACGTCACGTTCGAATCTCCCACTTCACACTCACGTCGCGTTCGAGTCACCCACGTCACGCCCACGTCACGTTCGAATTTCCCACGTCACGCCCACGTCACGTTCGAATCACCCACGTCACCTTCGAATCTCCCGCGTCACACCCACGTCACGTTCGAATCTCCCACGTCACGCCCATGTCACCTTCGAATCTCCCACGACACACCCACGTCACGTTCGAATCGCCCAGGCCACGCCCACGTCACGTTCCAAATACCCACGTCACGCCCACGTCACGTTCGAATCACCCACGTCACGCCCACGTCACGTTCGAATCTCCCACGCCACACCCACGTCACGTTCGATTCAGCCACGTCACGTTCGAATCTCCCACTTCACACTCGCGTCACGTTCGAATAACCCACGTCACGTACGAATCTCCCACGTCACGCCCACGTCACGTTCGAATCTCCCACGTCACGTTCGAATCTCCCACGTCACACCCACGTCACGTTCGAATTTCCGACGTCACGCCAAGGTCACGTTCGTATCACCCACGTCACAGCCACGTCACGTTCGAATCACCCACGTCACGCCCACGTCAGGTTCGAATTTTCCACGTCACACCCACGTCACGTTCGAATCTCCCACGTCACACCCACGTCACGTTCGAATCTCCCACGTCACGTTCGAATCTACCACTTCACACCCACGTCACGTTCGAATCTCCCACGTCACACCCACGTCACGTTCGAATCACCCACGACACACCAACGTCACGTTCGAATCTCCCACGTCACGTTCGAAACTCCCACGTCACGTTCGAATCACCCACGTCACACCCACGTCACTTTCGAATAACCCACGTCACGTTGGAATCTCCCACGTCACGTTCGAATCTCCCACGTCACGTTCGAATCTCCCACGTCACACCCACGTCACACCCACTTCACGTTCGAATTTCCCACATAACGCTCACGTCACGTTCGAATCTCCCACGTCACACCCACGTCACGTTCGAATCACCCACGTCACGCTCACGTCACGTTCGAATCACCCACGTCACGCTCACGTCACGTTCGAATCTCCCACGTCACGTTCGAATCTACCACTTCACACCCACGTCACGTTCGAATCTCCCACGTCACACCCACGTCACGTTCGAATCACCCACGACACACCAACGTCACGTTCGAATCGCCCACGTCACACCCACGTCACGTTCGAAACAACCACGCCACACCCACGTCACGTTCGAATCTCCCACGTCACGCCCACGTCACGTTCGAATCTCCCACGTCACACCCACGTCACGTTCGAATCACCCACGTCACGCTCACGTCACGTTCGAATCACCCACGTCACGCTCACGTCACGTTCGAATCTCCCACGTCACGTTCGAATCTACCACTTCACACCCACGTCACGTTCGAATCTCCCACGTCACACCCACGTCACGTTCGAATCACCCACGACACACCAACGTCACGTTCGAATCTCCCACGTCACACCCACATCACGCTCGAATCACCCGCGTCACGTTCGAATCTCCCACTTCACGCTCACGTCACGTTCGAATCTCCCACGTCACGTTCGAATCTCCCACTTCACACTCACGTCGCGTTCGAGTCACCCACGTCACGCCCACGTCACGTTCGAATTTCCCACGTCACGCCCACGTCACGTTCGAATCACCCACGTCACCTTCGAATCTCCCGCGTCACACCCACGTCACGTTCGAATCTCCCACGTCACGCCCATGTCACCTTCGAATCTCCCACGACACACCCACGTCACGTTCGAATCTCCCACGTCACGTTCGAATCACCCACGTCACGCCCACGTCACGTTCGATTAACCCACGTCACACCCACGTCACGTTCGAATCGCCCACATCACACCCACGTCACGTTCAAAACAACCACGCCACACCCACGTCACGTTCGAATCTCCCACGTCACGTCCACGTCACGTTCGAATCTCCCACGTCACACCCACGTCACGTTCGAATCATCTATGTCACGCCCACGTCACGTTCGTATTTCCCACGTCACGCTCACTTCACACCCTCGTCACGTTCGAATCTCCCACGTCACACCCACGTCACGTTCGAAACACTCACGTCACACCCACGTCACGTTCGAATCACCCACGACACACCCACGTCACGTTCGAATCGCCCACATCACACCCACGTCACGTTCAAAACAACCACGCCACACCCACGTCACGTTCGAATCTCCCACGTCACGTCCACGTCACGTTCGAATCTCCCACGTCACACCCACGTCACGTTCGAATCATCTATGTCACGCCCACGTCACGTTCGAATTTCCCACGTCACGCCCACGTCACACCCACGTCACGTTCGATTCTCCCACGTCACACCCACGTCACGTTCGAAACACTCACGTCACACCCACGTCACGTTCGAATCACCCACGTCACGCCCACGTCACGTTCGAAATACCCACGTCACGTCCACGTCACGTTCGAATCACCTACGTCACACCCACGTCACGTTCGAATCACCCACGTCACACCCACGTCACGTTCGAATCACCACGTCACACCCACGTCACGTTCGAATCTCCCACGTCACGCCCACGTCACGTTCGAATGTCTCACGTCACACGCACGTCACGTTCGATTCTCCCACGTCACACCCACGTCACACCCACGTCACGTTCGAATATCCCACGTCACACCCACTTCACACCCATGTCACGTTCGAATCTCCCTCGTCACACCCACGTCACGTTCGAATGTCTCCCGTCACACCCACGTCACGTTCGAATCTCCCACCTCACACCCACCTCGCCTTCGAAGCACATATGGAACAACCATGCTCCTGCCTTGCAACAGCCTCACAGTGCTAGTGCCAAGGTGTGAGGACAGCTGGTGTAGGCTTGCGGAGGGGAGGCAAGGGAGCCGGGCACTCGTGGTGGGGGCTGTCCTAGGCATGCGGAGGCAAGCTCTGCCTTCCCAGTGCTCTTGCCTCTGAGCCCTGCTTGGTGGGGGAGCCTTGAAGCAGGGCGGCACACCCACGCCATTTTCGAACCACCCACTTCACGTTCGAATCACCCATGTCACAGCCACGTCACGTTCGAATCTCCCACGTCACTCGCACGTCACGTTCGAATCACCCACGTCACACCCACATCACGTTCGAATCTCCCACGTCACGCCCACGTCACGTTCGAATCTCCCACGTCACGACCACGTCAGGTTCGAATCACCCACGTCACACCCACGTCACGTTCGATTCAGCCACGTCACACCCACGTCACGTTCGAATCTACCACGTCACGCCAACGTCACGTTCGAATCACCACGTCACGTTCGAATCACCGAGGTCACACCCATGTCACGTTCTAATCACCCACGTCACACGCACGTCACGTTCGAATCTCCCACATCACACCCATTCACACCCACGTAACGTTCGAATCACCCACGTCACGACCACGTCACGTTCGATTCTCCCACGTCACGCCCACGTCACGTTCGAATCACCCACGCGACGCCCACGTCACGTTCGAATATTCACCTCACACCCACGTCACGTTCGAATCTCCATCGTCACACCCACGTCACACCCACGTCACGTTCGAATCTCCTACGTCACACCCACGTAACGTTCGAATCTGCCACTACACGCCCACGTCACACCCACGTCACGTTAGAATCACCCACGTCACACACACGTCACGTTAGAATCACCCACGTCACACCCACGTCACGTTCGAAACTCCCACGTCACACCCACGTCACGTTCGAATCATCCACGTCGCGCCCACGTCACGTTCGAATCACCCACGTCACGCCCACGTCACGTTCGAATCACCCATGTCACGTTCGAAACACCCACGTCACACCCACGTCACGTTCGAATATCCCACGTCACGTTCGAATCACCCACGTCACACCCACGTCACGTTCGAATCTCCCACGTCACGCCCACGTCACACCCACGTCACGTTCGAATCACCCACGCCACGCCCACGTAACGTTCGAATCTCCCACGTCACACCCACGTCACACCCACGTCACGTTCGAATGTCTCACCTCACACCCACGTCACGTTCGAATCTCCCACGTCACACACACGTCACCTTCGAATGTCTCACGTCACACCCACGTCACGTTCGAATCTCCCTCGTCACACCCACGTCACTCCCACGTCACGTTCGAATCTCCCACGTCACGCCCAAGTCACGTTCGAATCACCCACGTCACGCCCAAGTCACGTTCGAATCACCCACGCGACGCCCACGTCACGTTCGAATGTCTCACTTCACACCCAAGTCACGTTCGATTCTCCCACATCACACCCACGTCACACCCACGTCACGTTCGATTCTCCCACCTCACACCCCCGTCACGTTCGAATCTCCCGGGTCACGCCCACGTCACACCCACGTCACGTTCGAATCTCCCACGTCACACCCATTCACACCCACGTCACGTTCGAATCACCCACGTCACACCCACGTCACGTTCGAATCTCCCTCGTCACACCCACGTCACATTCGAATGTCTCACGTCACACCCAGATCACGTTCGAATCTCCCAGGTCACACCCACGTCACTCGCACGTCACGTTCGAATCTCCCACGTCACACCCACGTCACGTTCGAATCTCCCACGTCACGCCCACGTCACACCCACGTAACGTTCGAATCACCCCCGTCACGTTCGAATCACCCACGTCACACCCACGTCACGTTCGAATCTCCCACGTCACACCCACGTCACACCCACGTCACGTTCGAATCTCCCACGGCACACCCACGTCACGTTCGAATCTCCATCGTCACACCCACGTCACACCCACGTCACGTTCGAATCTCCTACGTCACACCCACGTCACGTTCGAATCATCTACGTCACACCCACGTCACATTCGAAACTCCCACGTCACGCCCACGTCACACCCACGTCACGTTCGAATCACCCACGTCACACCCACGTCACGTTCGAATCTCCCTCGTCACACCCACGTCACGTTCGAATGTCTCCCGTCACACCCACGTCACGGTCGAATCTCCCACGTCACGCCCATTCACACCCACGTCACGTTCGAATCTCCCACGTCACGCCCACGTCACGTTCGCATTTCCCACGTCACGTTCGAATCTCCCACGTCACACCCACGTCACGTTCGAAACACCCACGTCACACCCACGTCACGTTCGAATCACCCACGTCACACCCACGTCACGTTCGAAATACCCACGTCACGTCCACGTCACGTTCGAATCACCTACGTCACACCCACGTCACGTTCGAATCACCACGTCACACCCACGTCACGTTCGAATCTCCCACGTCACACACACGTCACGTTCGAATCTCCCTCGTCACACCCACGTCACATTCGAATGTCTCACGTCACACCCACGTCACGTTCGAATCTCCCACGTCACGACCACGTCAGGTTCGAATCACCCACGTCACACCCACGTCACGTTCGATTCAGCCACGTCACACCCACGTCACGTTCGAATCTCCCACGTCACGCCCACGTCACGTTCGAATCACCCACGTCACACCCACGTCACGTTCGAATCTCCCACGTCACTCGCACGTCACGTTCGAATCACCCACGTCACACCCACATCACGTTCGAATCTCGCACGTCACGCCCACGTCACGTTCGAATCTCCCACGTCACGACCACGTCAGGTTCGAATCACCCACGTCACACCCACGTCACGTTCGATTCAGCCACGTCACACCCACGTCACGTTCGAATCTCCCACGTCACGCCCACGTCACGTTCGAATATTCACCTCACACCCACGTCACGTTCGAATCTCCATCGTCACACCCACGTCACGTTCGAATCACCTACGTCACACCCACGTCACATTCGAAACTCCCACGTCACGCCCACGTCACACCCACGTCACGTTCGATTCTCCCGGGTCACACCCACGTCACGTTCGAAACACCCACGTCACACCCACGTCACGTTCGAATCACCCACGTCACACCCACGTCACGTTCGAAATACCCACGTCACGTCCACGTCACGTTCGAATCACCTACGTCACACCCACGTCACGTTCGAATCACCCACGTCACACCCACGTCACGTTCGAATCACCACGTCACACCCACGTCACATTCGAATGTCTCACGTCACACCCACGTCACGTTCGAATCTCCCACGTCACGACCACGTCACGTTCGAATCACCCACGTCACACCCACGTCACGTTCGATTCAGCCACGTCACACCCACGTCACGTTCGAATCTCCCACGTCACGCCCACGTCACGTTCGAATCACCCACGTCACACCCACGTCACGTTCGAATCTCCCACGTCACACCCACGTCACGTTCGAATCACCCACGTCACACCCACGTCACGTTCGAATCTCCCTCGTCACACCCACGTCACGTTCGAAACTCCTACGTCACGCCCACGTCACGTTCGAATGTCTCACCTCACACCCACGTCACGTTCGAATCACCCACTTCACACCCACGTCACGTTCGAATCTCCCACGTCACACCCACGTCACGTTCGAATCACCCACTTCACACCCACGTCACGTTCGAATCTCCCACGTCACACCCACGTCACGTTCGAATCACCCACTTCACACCCATGTCACGTTCGAATCTCCCACGTCACGCCCACGTCACACCCACGTCACGTTCTAATCACCCACGTCACACCCACGTCACGTTCGAATCTCCCACGTCACGCCCACGTCACGTTCGAATCTCCCACGTCACACCCACGCCACGTTCGAATCTCCCACGTCACGCCCACGTCACGTTCGAATGTCTCACGTCACACCCAAGTCACGTTCGATTCTCCCACGTCACGCCCACGTCACACCCACGTCACGTTCGAATCACCCACGTCACACCCACTTCACACCCATGTCACGTTCGAATCTCCCTCGTCACACCCACGTCACGTTCGAATGTCTCCCGTCACACCCACGTCAAGTTCGAATCTACCACGTCACGCCCACGTCACGTTCGAATCACCACGTCACGTTCGAATCACCGAGGTCACACCCATGTCACGTTCTAATCACCCACGTCACACCCAGGTGACGTTCGAATCACCCACGTCTCACCCATGTCAATTTCGAATGTCTCACGTCACACGCACGTCACGTTCGAATCTCCCACATCACACCCATTCACACCCACGTAACGTTCGAATCACCCACGTCACGACCACGTCACGTTCGATTCTCCCACGTCACGCCCACGTCACGTTCGAATCACCCACGCGACGCCCACGTCACGTTCGAATATTCACCTCACACCCACGTCACGTTCGAATCTCCATCGTCACACCCACGTCACACCCACGTCACGTTCGAATCTCCTACGTCACACCCACGTAACGTTCGAATCTGCCACTACACGCCCACGTCACACCCACGTCACGTTAGAATCACCCACGTCACACACACGTCACGTTCGAATCTCCCACGTCACACCCACGTCACGTTCGAAACTCCCACGTCACGCCCACGTCACGTTCGAATGTCTCACCTCACACCCACGTCACGTTCGAATCTCCCACGTCACGCCCAAGTCACGTTCGAATGTCTCACGTCACACGCACGTCACGTTCGAATCTCCCACGTCACGCCCACGTCACACCCACGTCACGTTCGAATCACCCACGCCACGCCCACGTAACGTTCGAATCTCCCACGTCACACCCACGTCACACCCACGTCACGTTCGAATGTCTCACCTCACACCCACGTCACGTTCGAATCTCCCACGTCACACACACGTCACCTTCGAATGTCTCACGTCACACCCACGTCACGTTCGAATCTCCCACGTCACGTTCGAATCTCCCAATCACACCCAAGTCACGTTCGATTCTCCCACGTCACACCCACGTCACACCCACGTCACGTTCGATTCTCCCACCTCACACCCCCGTCACGTTCGAATCTCCCGGGTCACGCCCACGTCACACCCACGTCACGTTCGAATCTCCCACGTCACACCCATTCACACCCACGTCACGTTCGAATCACCCACGTCACGCCCACGTCACGTTCGAATGTCACACGTCACACCCAGGTCACGTTCGAATCACCCATGTCACACCCACGTCACGTTCGATTCTCCCACGTCACACCCACGTCACGTTCAAATCACCCACGTCACACCCACGTCACGTTCGAATCATCCACGTCACGCCCACGTCACGTTCGAATGTCTCGCGTCACACCCACTTCACACCCACGTCACTTTCGAATCTCCCACGTCACACACACGTCACGTTCGAATCTCCCTCGTCACACCCACGTCACATTCGAATGTCTCACGTCACACCCAGATCACGTTCGAATCTCCCACGTCACACCCACGTCACTCGCACGTCACGTTCGAATCACCCACGTCACACCCACGTCACGTTCGAATCACCCACGTCACACCCACGTCACGTTCGATTCAGCCACGTCACACCCACGTCACGTTCGAATCTCCCACGTCACGCCCCCGTCACGTTCTAATCTCCCACGTCACACCCACGTCACACCCACGTCACGTTCGAATCACCCACGTCACACCCACGTCACGTTCGAATCTCCCACGTCACACCCACGTCACACCCACGTCACGTTCGATTCTCCCACCTCACACCCCCGTCACGTTCGAATCTCCCGGGTCACGCCCACGTCACGTTCGAATGTCACACGTCACACCCACGTCACTTTCGAATTTCCCACGTCACGCCAACGTCACGTTCGAATCTCCCACGTCACACCCACCTCGCCTTCGAAGCACATATCGAACAACCATGCTCCTGCCTTGCAACAGCCTCACAGTGCTAGTGCCAAGGTGTGAGGACAGCTGGTGTAGGCTTGCGGAGGGGAGGCAAGGGAGCCGGGCACTCGTGGTGGGGGCTGTCCTAGGCATGCGGAGGCAAGCTCTGCCTTCCCAGTGCTCTTGCCTCTGAGCCCTGCTTGGTGGGGGAGCCTTGAAGCAGGGTGGCACACCCACGCCAATTTCGAACCACCCAGGTCACGTTCGAATGTCTCACGTCACACCCACGTCACGTTCGAATCACCCACGTCACACCCACGTCACACCCACGTCACGTTCTAATCACCCACGTCAAGCCCACGTCACGTTCGAATCACCCACGTCACACCCACATCACGTTCGAATCTCCCACGTCACGCCCACGTCACGTTCGAATCTCCCACGTCACGACCACGTCAGGTTCGATTCAGCCACGTCACACCCACGTCACGTTCGATTCAGCCACGTCACACCCACGTCACGTTCGAATCTACCACGTCACGCCCACGTCACGTTCGAATAACCCACGCGACGCCCACGTCACACCCACGTCACGTTCGAATCACCCACGTCACACCCACGTCACGTTCGAATCTCCCACGTCACACCCACGTCACGCCCACGTAACGTTCGAATCTGCCACTACACGCCCACGTCACACCCACGTCACGTTAGAATCACCCACGTCACACACACGTCACGTTCGAATCTCCCACGTCACACCCACGTCACGTTCGAAACTCCCACGTCACGCCCACGTCACGTTCGAATCTCCCACGTCACGTTCGAATCTCCCAATCACACCCACGTCACGTTCGAATCTCCCACGTCACACCCACGTCACGTTCGAATCACCACGTCACACCCACGTCACGTTCGATTCAGCCACGTCACACACACGTCACGTTCGAATCTCCCACGTCACGCCCACGTCACGTTCGAATCACCCACGTCACACCCACGTCACGTTCGAATCTCCCAATTCACGCCCACGTCACGTTCGAATTTCCCACGTCACACCCACGTCACGTTCGAATCTCCCACGTCACGTTCGTATCTCCTACGTCACACCCACGTAACGTTCGAATCTGCCACTACACGCCCACGTCACACCCACGTCACGTTAGAATCACCCACGTCACACACACGTCACGTTCGAATCTCCCACGTCACGCCCACGTCACGTTCGAATGTCTCACCTCACACCCACGTCACGTTCGAATCTCCCACGTCACGCCCAAGTCACGTTCGAATGTCTCACGTCACACGCACGTCACGTTCGATTCTCCCACGTCACGCCCACGTCACACCCACCTCACGTTCGAATATCCCACGTCACACCCACTTCACACCCATGTCACGTTCGAATCTCCCTCGTCACACCCACGTCACGTTCGAATGTCTCCCATCACACCCACGTCACGTTCGAATCTCCCACGTCACGCCCATTCACACCCACGTCACGTTCGAATCTCCCACGTCACACCCACGTCACGTTCGAATCTCCCACGTCACGCCCACGTCACGTTCGAATCACCCACGTCACACCCACGTCACGTTCGAATCTCCCACGTCACGTTCGAATCTCCCACTTCACATCCACGTCACGTTCGAATCACCCACGTCACACCCACGTCACGTTCGAATCTCCCACGTCACGCCCATGTCACCTTCGAATCACCCACGTCACACCCACGTCACGTTCGAATCACCCACGACACACCCACGTCACGTTCGAATCACCCACGTCACGTTCGAATCTCCCACTTCACGCTCACGTCACGTTCGAATCTACCACGTCACGTTCGAATCTCCCACTTCACACCCACGTCACGTTCGAATCTCCCACGTCACACCCACGTCACTTTCGAATCTCCCACGTCACGCCCATGTCACCTTCGAATCACCCACGTCATACCCACGTCACGTTCGAATCACCACGACACACCCACGTCACGTTCGAATCACCCATGTCACGCCCACGTCACGTTCGATTCACCCACGTCACACCCACGTCACGTTCGAATCTCCCACGTCACGCCCACGTCACGTTCGAATCTCCCACGTCACGTCCAGGTCACGTTCGAAACATCCACGTCACGCCCACGTCACGTTCGAATTTCCCACGTCACACCCACGTCACGTTCGAATCTCCCACGTCACGCCCACGTCACGTTCGAATGTCTTACGTCACACGCACGTCACGTTCGAATCTCCCACGTCACGTCCAGGTCACGTTCGAAACATCCACGTCACACCCACGTCACGTTCGAATCTCCCACGTCACGCCCAAGTCACGTTCGAATGTCTTACGTCACACGCACGTCACGTTCGAATCTCCCACGTCACGCCCACGTCACACCCACGTCACGTTCGAATCACCCACGCCACGCCCACGTAACGTTCGAATCTCCCACGTCACACCCACGTCACACCCACGTCACGTTCTAATCACCCACGTCACACCCACGTCACGTTCGAATCTCCCACGTCACGCCCACGTCACGTTCGAATCACCACGTCACGCCCACGCCACGTTCGAATCTCCCACGTCACGCCCATGTCACCTTCGAATCACCCACGTCACACCCACGTCACGTTCGAATCACCACGTCACACCCACGCCACGTTCGAATCTCCCACGTCACGCCCATGTCACCTTCGAATCACCCACGTCACACCCACGTCACGTTCGAATTTCCCACGTCACACCCACGCCACGTTCGAATCTCCCACGTCACACCCACCTCGCCTTCGAAGCACATATCGAACAACCATGCTCCTGCCTTGCAACAGCCTCACAGTGCTAGTGCCAAGGTGTGAGGACAGCTGGTGTAGGCTTGCGGAGGGGAGGCAAGGGAGCCGGGCACTCGTGGTGGGGGCTGTCCTAGGCATGCGGAGGCAAGCTCTGCCTTCCCAGTGCTCTTGCCTCTGAGCCCTGCTTGGTGGGGGAGCCTTGAAGCAGGGTGGCACACCCACGCCAATTTCGAACCACCCAGGTCACGTTCGAATGTCTCACGTCACACCCACGTCACGTTCGAATCACCCACGTCACACCCACGTCACGCCCACGTCACGTTCGAATCACCCACGTCACACCCACATCACGTTCGAATCTCCCACGTCACGCCCACGTCACGTTCGAATCTCCCACGTCACGACCACGTCAGGTTCGAATCACCCACGTCACACCCACGTCACGTTCGATTCAGCCACGTCACACCCACGTCACGTTCGAATCTACCACGTCACGCCCACGTCACGTTCGAATCACCCACGCGACGCCCACGTCACACCCACGTCACGTTCGAATCACCCACGTCACACCCACGTCACGTTCGAATCTCCCACGTCACACCCACGTCACGCCCACGTAACGTTCGAATCTGCCACTACACGCCCACGTCACACCCACGTCACGTTAGAATCACCCACGTCACACACACGTCACGTTCGAATCTCCCACGTCACGCCCACGTCACGTTCGAATCTCCCACGTCACACCCACCTCGCCTTCGAAGCACATATCGAACAACCATGCTCCTCCCTTGCAACAGCCTCACACTGCTAGTGCCAAGGTGTGAGGACAGCTGGTGTAGGCTTGCGGAGGGGAGGCAAGGGAGCCGGGCACTCGTGGTGGGGGCTGTCCTAGGCATGCGGAGGCAAGCTCTGCCTTCCCAGTGCTCTTGCCTCTGAGCCCTGTTTGGTGGGGGAGCCTTGAAGCAGGGTGGCACACCCACGCCAATTTCGAACCACCCAGGTCACGTTCGAATTTCCCACGTCACGCCCACGTCACGTTCGAATCTCCCACGTCACCCCCACGTCACGTTCGAATCACCCACGTCACACCCACCTCGCCTTCGAAGCACATATCGAACAACCATGCTCCTGCCTTGCAACAGCCTCACAGTGCTAGTGCCAAGGTGTGAGGACAGCTGGTGTAGGCTTGCGGAGGGGAGGCAAGGGAGCCGGGCACTCGTGGTGGGGGCTGTCCTAGGCATGCGGAGGGAAGCTCTGCCTTCCCAGTGCTCTTGCCTCTGAGCCCTGCTTGGTGGGGGAGCCATGAAGCAGGGTGGCACATCCACGCCAATTTCGAACCAGCCAGGTCACGTTCGAATTTCCCACGTCACGCCCACGTCACGTTCGAATATCCCACGACACACCCACGTCACGTTCGAATCTCCCACGACACACCCACGTCACGTTCGAATCACCCACGTCACGTTCGAATCTACCACTTCACGCTCACGTCACGTTCGAATCTCCCACTTTACACCCACGTCACTTTCGAATCTCCCACGTCACACCCACGTCACGTTCGAATCTCCCACGTCACGCCCATGTCACCTTCGAATTTCCCACGTCACACCCACGTCACTTTCGAATCACCCACGTCACACCCACGTCACTTTCGAATCACCTACGACACACCCACGTCACGTTCGAATCGCCCACGTCACGTTCGAATCACCTACGACACACCCACGTCACGTTCGAATCTCCCACGTCACACCCACGTCACGTTCCAAACACCCACGTCACGTTCCAAATACCCACGTCACGCCCACGTCACGTTCGAATCACCCACGTCACGCCCACGTCACGTTCGAATCTCCCACGTCACACCCACGTCACGTTCGAATCACCCACTTCACGCTCACGTCACGTTCGAATCTCCCACGTCACGTTCGAATCTCCCACGTCACACCCACGTCACGTTCGAATCACCACGTCACACCCACGTCACGTTCGATTCAGCCACGTCACACCCACGTCACGTTCGAATCTCCCACGTCACGCCCACGTCACGTTCGAATCACCCACGTCACACCCACGTCACGTTCGAATCTCCCAATTCACGCCCACGTCACGTTCGAATGTCTCACCTCACACCCACGTCACGTTCGAATCTCCCACGTCACGCCCAAGTCACGTTCGAATGTCTCACGTCACACCCACGTCACGTTCCAATCACCCACGCCACGCCCACGTAACGTTCGAATCTCCCACGTCACACCCACGTCACACCCACGTCACGTTCTAATCACCCACGTCACACCCACGTCACGTTCGAATCTCCCACGTCACGCCCACGTCACGTTCGAATCACCACGTCACACCCACGCCACGTTCGAATCTCCCACGTCACGCCCACGTCACGTTCGAATGTCTCACGTCACACCCAAGTCACGTTCGATTCTCCCACGTCACGCCCACGTCACACCCACGTCACGTTCGAATATCCCACGTCACATCCACTTCACACCCATGTCACGTTCGAATCTCCCTCGTCACACCCACGTCACGTTCGAATGTCTCACGTCACACCCACGTCACGTTCGAATCTCCCACGTCACGCCCATTCACACCCACGTCACGTTCGAATCTCCCACGTCACACCCACGTCACGTTCGAATCTCCCACGTCACGCCCATGTCACCTTCGAATCACCCACGTCACACCCACGTCACGTTCGAATTTCCCACGTCACGCCAACCTCACGTTCGAATCTCCCACGTCACACCCACCTCGCCTTCGAAGCACATATCGAACAACCATGCTCCTGCCTTGCAACAGCCTCACACTGCTAGTGCCAAGGTGTGAGGACAGCTGGTGTAGGCTTGCGGAGGGGAGGCAAGGGAGCCGGGCACTCGTGGTGGGGGCTGTCCTAGGCATGCGGAGGCAAGCTCTGCCTTCCCAGTGCTCTTGCCTCTGAGCCCTGCTTGGTGGGGGAGCCTTGAAGCACGGTGGCACACCCACGCCAATTTCGAACCACCCAGGTCACGTTCGAATGTCTCACGTCACACCCACGTCACGTTCGAATCACCCACGTCACACCCACGTCAAACCCACGTCACGTTCTAATCACCCACGTCACGCCCACGTCACGTTCGAATCACCCACGTCACACCCACATCACGTTCGAATCTCCCACGTCACGCCCACGTCACGTTCGAATCTCCCACGTCACGACCACGTCAGGTTCGAATCACCCACGTCACACCCACGTCACGTTCGATTCAGCCACGTCACACCCACGTCACGTTCGAATCTCCCACGTCACGCCCATGTCACGTTCGAATCACCCACGCGACGCCCACGTCACACCCACGTCACGTTCGAATCACCCACGTCACGCCCACGTCACGTTCGAATCACCCACGACACACCCACGTCACACCCACTTCACGTTCGAATTTCCCACGTCACGCTCACGTCACGTTCGAATCTCCCACGTCATGCTCACGTCACGTTCGTATCTCCCACGTCACACCCACGTCACGTTCGAATCACCCACGTCACGCTCACGTCACGTTCGAATCACCCACGTCACGTTCGAATCTACCACTTCACACCCACGTCACGTTCGAATCTCCCACGTCACACCCACGTCACGTTCGAATCACCCATGTCACGCCCACGTCACGTTCGAATCACCCACGACACACCCACGTCACGTTCGAATCGCCCACATCACACCCACGTCACGTTCGAAACAACCACGCCACACCCACGTCACGTTCGAATCTCCCACGTCACGCCCACGTCACGTTCGAATCTCCCACGTCACGTCCAGGTCACGTTCGAAACATCCACGTCACGCCCACGTCACGTTCGAATTTCCCACGTCACACCCACGTCACGTTCGAATCAGCCACGTCACGCCCACGTCACGTTCGAATCACCCACGACACACCCACGTCACACCCATTTCACGTTCGAATTTCCCACGTCACGCTCACGTCACGTTCGAATCTCCACCGTCATGCTCACGTCACGTTCGTATCTCCCACGTCACGCTCACGTCACGTTCGAAACTACCACTTCACGCTCACGTCACGTTCGAATCACCCACGTCACGTTCGTATCTCCCACGTCACACCCACGTCACGTTCGAATCACCCACGTCACGCTCACGTCACGTTCGAATCACCCACGTCACGTTCGAATCTACCACTTCACACCCACGTCACGTTCGAATCTCCCACGTCACACCCACGTCACGTTCGAATCTCCCACGTCACGCCCATGTCACCTTCGAATCACCCACGTCACACCCACGTCACGTTCGAATCACCACGTCACACCCACGCCACGTTCGAATCTCCCACGTCACGCCCATGTCACCTTCGAATCACCCACGTCACACCCACGTCACGTTCGAATTTCCCACGTCACGCCAACGTCACGTTCGAATCTCCCACGTCACACCCACCTCGCCTTCGAAGCACATATCGAACAACCATGCTCCTGCCTTGCAACAGCCTCACAGTGCTAGTGCCAAGGTGTGAGGACAGCTGGTGTAGGCTTGCGGAGGGGAGGCAAGGGAGCCGGGCACTCGTGGTGGGGGCTGTCCTAGGCATGCGGAGGCAAGCTCTGCCTTCCCAGTGCTCTTGCCTCTGAGCCCTGCTTGGTGGGGGAGCCTTGAAGCAGGGTGGCACACCCACGCCAATTTCGAACCACCCAGGTCACGTTCGAATGTCTCACGTCACACCCACGTCACGTTCGAATCACCCACGTCACACCCACGTCACACCCACGTCACGTTCTAATCACCCACGTCACGCCCACGTCACGTTCGATTCAGCCACGTCACACCCACGTCACGTTCGAATCTCCCACGTCACACCCACGTCACGCCCACGTAACGTTCGAATCTGCCACTACACGCCCACGTCACACCCACGTCACGTTAGAATCACCCCACGTCACACACACGTCACGTTCGAATCTCCCACGTCACACCCACGTCACGTTCGAAACTCCCACGTCACGCCCACGTCACGTTCGAATCTCCCAATTCACGCCCACGTCACGTTCGAATTTCCCACGTCACACCCACGTCACGTTCGAATCTCCCAATTCACGCCCACGTCACGTTCGAATTTCCCACGTCACACCCACGTCACGTTCGAATCTCCCACGTCACGTTCGTATCTCCTACGTCACACCCACGTAACGTTCGAATCTGCCACTACACGCCCACGTCACACCCACGTCACGTTAGAATCACCCACGTCACACACACGTCACGTTCGAATCTCCCACGTCACACCCACGTCACGTTCGAATGTCTCACCTCACACCCACGTCACGTTCGAATCTCCCACGTCACGCCCAAGTCACGTTCGAATGTCTCACGTCACACGCACGTCACGTTCGATTCTCCCACGTCACGCCCACGTCACACCCACGTCACGTTCGAATATCCCACGTCACACCCACTTCACACCCATGTCACGTTCGAATCTCCCTCGTCACACCCACGTCACGTTCGAATGTCTCCCGTCACACCCACGTCACGTTCGAATCTCCCACGTCACGCCCATTCACACCCACGTCACGTTCGAATCTCCCACGTCACACCCACGTCACGTTCGAATCTCCCACGTCACGCCCACGTCACGTTCGAATCACCCACGTCACACCCACGTCACGTTCGAATCTCCCACGTCACGTTCGAATCTCCCACTTCACATCCACGTCACGTTCGAATCACCCACGTCACACCCACGTCACGTTCGAATCTCCCACGTCACGCCCATGTCACCTTCGAATCACCCACGTCACACCCACGTCACGTTCGAATCACCCACGACACACCCACGTCACGTTCGAATCACCCACGTCACGTTCGAATCTCCCACTTCACGCTCACGTCACGTTCGAATCTACCACGTCACGTTCGAATCTCCCACTTCACACCCACGTCACGTTCGAATCTCCCACGTCACACCCACGTCACTTTCGAATCTCCCACGTCACGCCCATGTCACCTTCGAATCACCCACGTCATACCCACGTCACGTTCGAATCACCACGACACACCCACGTCACGTTCGAATCACCCATGTCACGCCCACGTCACGTTCGATTCACCCACGTCACACCCACGTCACGTTCGAATCTCCCACGTCACGCCCACGTCACGTTCGAATCTCCCACGTCACGTCCAGGTCACGTTCGAAACATCCACGTCACGCCCACGTCACGTTCGAATTTCCCACGTCACACCCACGTCACGTTCGAATCTCCCACGTCACGCCCACGTCACGTTCGAATGTCTTACGTCACACGCACGTCACGTTCGAATCTCCCACGTCACGTCCAGGTCACGTTCGAAACATCCACGTCACACCCACGTCACGTTCGAATCTCCCACGTCACGCCCAAGTCACGTTCGAATGTCTTACGTCACACGCACGTCACGTTCGAATCTCCCACGTCACGCCCACGTCACACCCACGTCACGTTCGAATCACCCACGCCACGCCCACGTAACGTTCGAATCTCCCACGTCACACCCACGTCACACCCACGTCACGTTCTAATCACCCACGTCACACCCACGTCACGTTCGAATCTCCCACGTCACGCCCACGTCACGTTCGAATCACCACGTCACGCCCACGCCACGTTCGAATCTCCCACGTCACGCCCATGTCACCTTCGAATCACCCACGTCACACCCACGTCACGTTCGAATCACCACGTCACACCCACGCCACGTTCGAATCTCCCACGTCACGCCCATGTCACCTTCGAATCACCCACGTCACACCCACGTCACGTTCGAATTTCCCACGTCACACCCACGCCACGTTCGAATCTCCCACGTCACACCCACCTCGCCTTCGAAGCACATATCGAACAACCATGCTCCTGCCTTGCAACAGCCTCACAGTGCTAGTGCCAAGGTGTGAGGACAGCTGGTGTAGGCTTGCGGAGGGGAGGCAAGGGAGCCGGGCACTCGTGGTGGGGGCTGTCCTAGGCATGCGGAGGCAAGCTCTGCCTTCCCAGTGCTCTTGCCTCTGAGCCCTGCTTGGTGGGGGAGCCTTGAAGCAGGGTGGCACACCCACGCCAATTTCGAACCACCCAGGTCACGTTCGAATGTCTCACGTCACACCCACGTCACGTTCGAATCACCCACGTCACACCCACGTCACGCCCACGTCACGTTCGAATCACCCACGTCACACCCACATCACGTTCGAATCTCCCACGTCACGCCCACGTCACGTTCGAATCTCCCACGTCACGACCACGTCAGGTTCGAATCACCCACGTCACACCCACGTCACGTTCGATTCAGCCACGTCACACCCACGTCACGTTCGAATCTACCACGTCACGCCCACGTCACGTTCGAATCACCCACGCGACGCCCACGTCACACCCACGTCACGTTCGAATCACCCACGTCACACCCACGTCACGTTCGAATCTCCCACGTCACACCCACGTCACGCCCACGTAACGTTCGAATCTGCCACTACACGCCCACGTCACACCCACGTCACGTTAGAATCACCCACGTCACACACACGTCACGTTCGAATCTCCCACGTCACGCCCACGTCACGTTCGAATCTCCCACGTCACACCCACCTCGCCTTCGAAGCACATATCGAACAACCATGCTCCTCCCTTGCAACAGCCTCACACTGCTAGTGCCAAGGTGTGAGGACAGCTGGTGTAGGCTTGCGGAGGGGAGGCAAGGGAGCCGGGCACTCGTGGTGGGGGCTGTCCTAGGCATGCGGAGGCAAGCTCTGCCTTCCCAGTGCTCTTGCCTCTGAGCCCTGTTTGGTGGGGGAGCCTTGAAGCAGGGTGGCACACCCACGCCAATTTCGAACCACCCAGGTCACGTTCGAATTTCCCACGTCACGCCCACGTCACGTTCGAATCTCCCACGTCACCCCCACGTCACGTTCGAATCACCCACGTCACACCCACCTCGCCTTCGAAGCACATATCGAACAACCATGCTCCTGCCTTGCAACAGCCTCACAGTGCTAGTGCCAAGGTGTGAGGACAGCTGGTGTAGGCTTGCGGAGGGGAGGCAAGGGAGCCGGGCACTCGTGGTGGGGGCTGTCCTAGGCATGCGGAGGGAAGCTCTGCCTTCCCAGTGCTCTTGCCTCTGAGCCCTGCTTGGTGGGGGAGCCATGAAGCAGGGTGGCACATCCACGCCAATTTCGAACCAGCCAGGTCACGTTCGAATTTCCCACGTCACGCCCACGTCACGTTCGAATATCCCACGACACACCCACGTCACGTTCGAATCTCCCACGACACACCCACGTCACGTTCGAATCACCCACGTCACGTTCGAATCTACCACTTCACGCTCACGTCACGTTCGAATCTCCCACTTTACACCCACGTCACTTTCGAATCTCCCACGTCACACCCACGTCACGTTCGAATCTCCCACGTCACGCCCATGTCACCTTCGAATTTCCCACGTCACACCCACGTCACTTTCGAATCACCCACGTCACACCCACGTCACTTTCGAATCACCTACGACACACCCACGTCACGTTCGAATCGCCCACGTCACGTTCGAATCACCTACGACACACCCACGTCACGTTCGAATCTCCCACGTCACACCCACGTCACGTTCCAAACACCCACGTCACGTTCCAAATACCCACGTCACGCCCACGTCACGTTCGAATCACCCACGTCACGCCCACGTCACGTTCGAATCTCCCACGTCACACCCACGTCACGTTCGAATCACCCACTTCACGCTCACGTCACGTTCGAATCTCCCACGTCACGTTCGAATCTCCCACGTCACACCCACGTCACGTTCGAATCACCACGTCACACCCACGTCACGTTCGATTCAGCCACGTCACACCCACGTCACGTTCGAATCTCCCACGTCACGCCCACGTCACGTTCGAATCACCCACGTCACACCCACGTCACGTTCGAATCTCCCAATTCACGCCCACGTCACGTTCGAATGTCTCACCTCACACCCACGTCACGTTCGAATCTCCCACGTCACGCCCAAGTCACGTTCGAATGTCTCACGTCACACCCACGTCACGTTCCAATCACCCACGCCACGCCCACGTAACGTTCGAATCTCCCACGTCACACCCACGTCACACCCACGTCACGTTCTAATCACCCACGTCACACCCACGTCACGTTCGAATCTCCCACGTCACGCCCACGTCACGTTCGAATCACCACGTCACACCCACGCCACGTTCGAATCTCCCACGTCACGCCCACGTCACGTTCGAATGTCTCACGTCACACCCAAGTCACGTTCGATTCTCCCACGTCACGCCCACGTCACACCCACGTCACGTTCGAATATCCCACGTCACATCCACTTCACACCCATGTCACGTTCGAATCTCCCTCGTCACACCCACGTCACGTTCGAATGTCTCACGTCACACCCACGTCACGTTCGAATCTCCCACGTCACGCCCATTCACACCCACGTCACGTTCGAATCTCCCACGTCACACCCACGTCACGTTCGAATCTCCCACGTCACGCCCATGTCACCTTCGAATCACCCACGTCACACCCACGTCACGTTCGAATTTCCCACGTCACGCCAACCTCACGTTCGAATCTCCCACGTCACACCCACCTCGCCTTCGAAGCACATATCGAACAACCATGCTCCTGCCTTGCAACAGCCTCACACTGCTAGTGCCAAGGTGTGAGGACAGCTGGTGTAGGCTTGCGGAGGGGAGGCAAGGGAGCCGGGCACTCGTGGTGGGGGCTGTCCTAGGCATGCGGAGGCAAGCTCTGCCTTCCCAGTGCTCTTGCCTCTGAGCCCTGCTTGGTGGGGGAGCCTTGAAGCACGGTGGCACACCCACGCCAATTTCGAACCACCCAGGTCACGTTCGAATGTCTCACGTCACACCCACGTCACGTTCGAATCACCCACGTCACACCCACGTCAAACCCACGTCACGTTCTAATCACCCACGTCACGCCCACGTCACGTTCGAATCACCCACGTCACACCCACATCACGTTCGAATCTCCCACGTCACGCCCACGTCACGTTCGAATCTCCCACGTCACGACCACGTCAGGTTCGAATCACCCACGTCACACCCACGTCACGTTCGATTCAGCCACGTCACACCCACGTCACGTTCGAATCTCCCACGTCACGCCCATGTCACGTTCGAATCACCCACGCGACGCCCACGTCACACCCACGTCACGTTCGAATCACCCACGTCACGCCCACGTCACGTTCGAATCACCCACGACACACCCACGTCACACCCACTTCACGTTCGAATTTCCCACGTCACGCTCACGTCACGTTCGAATCTCCCACGTCATGCTCACGTCACGTTCGTATCTCCCACGTCACACCCACGTCACGTTCGAATCACCCACGTCACGCTCACGTCACGTTCGAATCACCCACGTCACGTTCGAATCTACCACTTCACACCCACGTCACGTTCGAATCTCCCACGTCACACCCACGTCACGTTCGAATCACCCATGTCACGCCCACGTCACGTTCGAATCACCCACGACACACCCACGTCACGTTCGAATCGCCCACATCACACCCACGTCACGTTCGAAACAACCACGCCACACCCACGTCACGTTCGAATCTCCCACGTCACGCCCACGTCACGTTCGAATCTCCCACGTCACGTCCAGGTCACGTTCGAAACATCCACGTCACGCCCACGTCACGTTCGAATTTCCCACGTCACACCCACGTCACGTTCGAATCAGCCACGTCACGCCCACGTCACGTTCGAATCACCCACGACACACCCACGTCACACCCATTTCACGTTCGAATTTCCCACGTCACGCTCACGTCACGTTCGAATCTCCACCGTCATGCTCACGTCACGTTCGTATCTCCCACGTCACGCTCACGTCACGTTCGAAACTACCACTTCACGCTCACGTCACGTTCGAATCACCCACGTCACGTTCGTATCTCCCACGTCACACCCACGTCACGTTCGAATCACCCACGTCACGCTCACGTCACGTTCGAATCACCCACGTCACGTTCGAATCTACCACTTCACACCCACGTCACGTTCGAATCTCCCACGTCACACCCACGTCACGTTCGAATCTCCCACGTCACGCCCATGTCACCTTCGAATCACCCACGTCACACCCACGTCACGTTCGAATCACCACGTCACACCCACGCCACGTTCGAATCTCCCACGTCACGCCCATGTCACCTTCGAATCACCCACGTCACACCCACGTCACGTTCGAATTTCCCACGTCACGCCAACGTCACGTTCGAATCTCCCACGTCACACCCACCTCGCCTTCGAAGCACATATCGAACAACCATGCTCCTGCCTTGCAACAGCCTCACAGTGCTAGTGCCAAGGTGTGAGGACAGCTGGTGTAGGCTTGCGGAGGGGAGGCAAGGGAGCCGGGCACTCGTGGTGGGGGCTGTCCTAGGCATGCGGAGGCAAGCTCTGCCTTCCCAGTGCTCTTGCCTCTGAGCCCTGCTTGGTGGGGGAGCCTTGAAGCAGGGTGGCACACCCACGCCAATTTCGAACCACCCAGGTCACGTTCGAATGTCTCACGTCACACCCACGTCACGTTCGAATCACCCACGTCACACCCACGTCACACCCACGTCACGTTCTAATCACCCACGTCACGCCCACGTCACGTTCGATTCAGCCACGTCACACCCACGTCACGTTCGAATCTCCCACGTCACACCCACGTCACGCCCACGTAACGTTCGAATCTGCCACTACACGCCCACGTCACACCCACGTCACGTTAGAATCACCCCACGTCACACACACGTCACGTTCGAATCTCCCACGTCACACCCACGTCACGTTCGAAACTCCCACGTCACGCCCACGTCACGTTCGAATCTCCCAATTCACGCCCACGTCACGTTCGAATTTCCCACGTCACACCCACGTCACGTTCGAATCTCCCAATTCACGCCCACGTCACGTTCGAATTTCCCACGTCACACCCACGTCACGTTCGAATCTCCCACGTCACGTTCGTATCTCCTACGTCACACCCACGTAACGTTCGAATCTGCCACTACACGCCCACGTCACACCCACGTCACGTTAGAATCACCCACGTCACACACACGTCACGTTCGAATCTCCCACGTCACACCCACGTCACGTTCGAATGTCTCACCTCACACCCACGTCACGTTCGAATCTCCCACGTCACGCCCAAGTCACGTTCGAATGTCTCACGTCACACGCACGTCACGTTCGATTCTCCCACGTCACGCCCACGTCACACCCACGTCACGTTCGAATATCCCACGTCACACCCACTTCACACCCATGTCACGTTCGAATCTCCCTCGTCACACCCACGTCACGTTCGAATGTCTCCCGTCACACCCACGTCACGTTCGAATCTCCCACGTCACGCCCATTCACACCCACGTCACGTTCGAATCTCCCACGTCACACCCACGTCACGTTCGAATCTCCCACGTCACGCCCACGTCACGTTCGAATCACCCACGTCACACCCACGTCACGTTCGAATCTCCCACGTCACGTTCGAATCTCCCACTTCACATCCACGTCACGTTCGAATCACCCACGTCACACCCACGTCACGTTCGAATCTCCCACGTCACGCCCATGTCACCTTCGAATCACCCACGTCACACCCACGTCACGTTCGAATCACCCACGACACACCCACGTCACGTTCGAATCACCCATGTCACGCCCACGTCACGTTCGATTCACCCACGTCACACCCACGTCACGTTCGAATCTCCCACGTCACGCCCACGTCACGTTCGAATCTCCCACGTCACGTCCAGGTCACGTTCGAAACATCCACGTCACGCCCACGTCACGTTCGAATTTCCCACGTCACACCCACGTCACGTTCGAATCAGCCACGTCACGCCCACGTTACGTTCGAATCTCCCACGTCACGTTCGAATCTCCCACGTCACACCCACGTCACGTTCTAATCATCCACGTCACGCCCACGTCACGTTCGAATCACCCACGACACACCCACGTCACACCCACTTCACGTTCGAATTTCCCACGTCACGCTCACGTCACGTTCGAATCTCCCACGTCATGCTCACGTCACGTTCGTATCTCCCACGTCACACCCACGTCACGTTCGAATCACCCACGTCACGTTCGAATCTACCACTTCACACCCACGTCACGTTCGAATCTCCCACGTCACACCCACGTCACGTTCGAATCACCCATGTCACGCCCACGTCACGTTCGAATCACCCACGACACACCCACGTCACGTTCGAATCGCCCACATCACACCCACGTCACGTTCGAAACAACCACGCCACACCCACGTCACGTTCGAATCTCCCACGTCACGCCCACGTCACGTTCGAATCTCCCACGTCACGTCCAGGTCACGTTCGAAACATCCACTTCACGCCCACGTCACGTTCGAATCACCCACGTCACGCCCACGTCACGTTCGAATCACCCACGACACACCCACGTCACGTTCGAATCACCCACGACACACCCACGTCACACCCACTTCACGTTCGAATTTCCCACGTCACGCTCACGTCACGTTCGTATCTCCCACGTCACGCTCACGTCACGTTCGAAACTACCACTTCACGCTCACGTCACGTTCGAATCACCCACGTCACGTTCGAATCTCCCACGTCACGTTCGAATCTCCCACGTCACGCCCACGTCACGTTCGAATCTCCCACGTCACGACCACGTCAGGTTCGAATCACCCACGTCACACCCACGTCACGTTCGATTCACCCACGTCACACCCACGTCACGTTCGAATCTCCCACGTCACGCCCACGTCACGTTCGAATCTCCCACGTCACGTCCAGGTCACGTTCGAAACATCCACGTCACGCCCACGTCACGTTCGAATTTCCCACGTCACACCCACGTCACGTTCGATTCAGCCACGTCACACACACGTCACGTTCGAATCTCCCACGTCACGTTCGAATCTCCCACGTCACACCCACGTCACGTTCTAATCATCCACGTCACGCCCACGTCACGTTCGAATCACCCACGACACACCCACGTCACACCCACTTCACGTTCGAATTTCCCACGTCACGCTCACGTCACGTTCGAATCTCCCACGTCATGCTCACGTCACGTTCGTATCTCCCACGTCACACCCACCTCACGTTCGAATCACCCACGTCACGCTCACGTCACGTTCGAATCACCCACGTCACGTTCGAATCTACCACTTCACACCCACGTCACGTTCGAATCTCCCACGTCACACCCACGTCACGTTCGAATCACCCATGTCACGCCCACGTCACGTTCGAAACAACCACGCCACACCCACGTCACGTTCGAATCTCCCACGTCACGCCCACGTCACGTTCGAATCTCCCACGTCACGTCCAGGTCACGTTCGAAACATCCACGTCACGCCCACGTCACGTTCGAATTTCCCACGTCACACCCACGTCACGTTCGAATCAGCCACGTCACGCCCACGTCACGTTCGAATCACCCACGACACACCCACGTCACACCCATTTCACGTTCGAATTTCCCACGTCACGCTCACGTTACGTTCGAATCTCCACCGTCATGCTCACGTCACGTTCGTATCTCCCACGTCACGCTCACGTCACGTTCGAAACTACCACTTCACGCTCACGTCACGTTCGAATCACCCACGTCACGTTCGAATCTCCCACGTCACACCCACGTCACGTTCGAATCATCCACGTCACGCCCACGTCACGTTCGAATCACCCACGACACACCCACGTCACACCCACTTCACGTTCGAATTTCCACGTCACGCTCACGTCACGTTCGAATCTCCCACGTCATGCTCACGTCACGTTCGTATCTCCCACGTCACGCCCACGTCACGTTCGAATCACCCACGTCACGCTCACGTCACGTTCGAATCACCCACGTCACGTTCGAATCTACCACTTCACACCCACGTCACGTTCGAATCTCCCACGTCACACCCACGTCACGTTCGAATCTCCCACGTCACGCCCATGTCACCTTCGAATCACCCACGTCACACCCACGTCACGTTCGAATCACCACGTCACACCCACGCCACGTTCGAATCTCCCACGTCACGCCCATGTCACCTTCGAATCACCCACGTCACACCCACGTCACGTTCGAATTTCCCACGTCACGCCAACGTCACGTTCGAATCTCCCACGTCACGCCCATGTCACCTTCGAATCACCCACGTCACACCCACGTCACGTTCGAATCACCCACGACACACCCACGTCACGTTCGAATCACCCATGTCACGCCCACGTCACTTTCGAATCACCCACGTCACACCCACGTCACTTTCGAATCACCTACGACACACCCACGTCACGTTCGAATCGCCCACGTCACGTTCGAATCACCTACG
This sequence comes from Apteryx mantelli, assembly GCF_036417845.1. Classification (NCBI taxonomy): domain Eukaryota; kingdom Metazoa; phylum Chordata; class Aves; order Apterygiformes; family Apterygidae; genus Apteryx; species Apteryx mantelli. Next base: position 12,008 of record NW_027118494.1, on the reverse strand, counting down.
ACACACCCACGTCACGTTCGAATCTCCCACGTCACACCCACGTCACGTTCCAAACACCCACGTCACGTTCCAAATACCCACGTCACGCCCACGTCACGTTCGAATCACCCACGTCACGCCCACGTCACGTTCGAATCTCCCACGTCACACCCACGTCACGTTCGAATCACCCACTTCACGCTCACGTCACGTTCGAATCTCCCACGTCACGTTCGAATCTCCCACGTCACACCCACGTCACGTTCGATTCAGCCACGTCACACCCACGTCACGTTCGAATCTCCCACGTCACGCCCACGTCACGTTCGAATCACCCACGTCACACCCACGTCACGTTCGAATCTCCCAATTCACGCCCACGTCACGTTCGAATGTCTCACCTCACACCCACGTCACGTTCGAATCTCCCACGTCACGCCCAAGTCACGTTCGAATGTCTCACGTCACACCCACGTCACGTTCCAATCACCCACGCCACGCCCACGTAACGTTCGAATCTCCCACGTCACACCCACGTCACACCCACGTCACGTTCTAATCACCCACGTCACACCCACGTCACGTTCGAATCTCCCACGTCACGCCCACGTCACGTTCGAATCACCACGTCACACCCACGCCACGTTCGAATCTCCCACGTCACGCCCACGTCACGTTCGAATGTCTCACGTCACACCCAAGTCACGTTCGATTCTCCCACGTCACGCCCACGTCACACCCACGTCACGTTCGAATATCCCACGTCACACCCACTTCACACCCATGTCACGTTCGAATCTCCCTCGTCACACCCACGTCACGTTCGAATGTCTCACGTCACACCCACGTCACGTTCGAATCTCCCACGTCACGCCCATTCACACCCACGTCACGTTCGAATCTCCCACGTCACACCCACGTCACGTTCGAATCTCCCACGTCACGCCCATGTCACCTTCGAATCACCCACGTCACACCCACGTCACGTTCGAATTTCCCACGTCACGCCAACCTCACGTTCGAATCTCCCACGTCACACCCACCTCGCCTTCGAAGCACATATCGAACAACCATGCTCCTGCCTTGCAACAGCCTCACACTGCTAGTGCCAAGGTGTGAGGACAGCTGGTGTAGGCTTGCGGAGGGGAGGCAAGGGAGCCGGGCACTCGTGGTGGGGGCTGTCCTAGGCATGCGGAGGCAAGCTCTGCCTTCCCAGTGCTCTTGCCTCTGAGCCCTGCTTGGTGGGGGAGCCTTGAAGCACGGTGGCACACCCACGCCAATTTCGAACCACCCAGGTCACGTTCGAATGTCTCACGTCACACCCACGTCACGTTCGAATCACCCACGTCACACCCACGTCACACCCACGTCACGTTCTAATCACCCACGTCACGCCCACGTCACGTTCGAATCACCCACGTCACACCCACATCACGTTCGAATCTCCCACGTCACGCCCACGTCACGTTCGAATCTCCCACGTCACGACCACGTCAGGTTCGAATCACCCACGTCACACCCACGTCACGTTCGAATCTCCCACGACACACCCACGTCACGTTCGAATCACCCATGTCACGCCCACGTCACGTTCGATTCACCCACGTCACACCCACGTCACGTTCGAATCTCCCACGTCACGCCCACGTCACGTTCGAATCTCCCACGTCACGTCCAGGTCACGTTCGAAACATCCACGTCACGCCCACGTCACGTTCGAATTTCCCACGTCACACCCACGTCACGTTCGAATCAGCCACGTCACGCCCAAGTTACGTTCGAATCTCCCACGTCACGTTCGAATCTCCCACGTCACACCCACGTCACGTTCTAATCATCCACGTCACGCCCACGTCACGTTCGAATCACCCACGACACACCCACGTCACACCCACTTCACGTTCGAATTTCCCACGTCACGCTCACGTCACGTTCGAATCTCCCACGTCATGCTCACGTCACGTTCGTATCTCCCACGTCACACCCACGTCACGTTCGAATCACCCACGTCACGCTCACGTCACGTTCGAATCACCCACGTCACGTTCGAATCTACCACTTCACACCCACGTCACGTTCGAATCTCCCACGTCACACCCACGTCACGTTCGAATCACCCATGTCACGCCCACGTCACGTTCGAATCACCCACGACACACCCACGTCACGTTCGAATCGCCCACATCACACCCACGTCACGTTCGAAACAACCACGCCACACCCACGTCACGTTCGAATCTCCCACGTCACGCCCACGTCACGTTCGAATCTCCCACGTCACGTCCAGGTCACGTTCGAAACATCCACGTCACGCCCACGTCACGTTCGAATTTCCCACGTCACACCCACGTCACGTTCGAATCAGCCACGTCACGCCCACGTCACGTTCGAATCACCCACGACACACCCACGTCACACCCATTTCACGTTCGAATTTCCCACGTCACGCTCACGTCACGTTCGAATCTCCACCGTCATGCTCACGTCACGTTCGTATCTCCCACGTCACGCTCACGTCACGTTCGAAACTACCACTTCACGCTCACGTCACGTTCGAATCACCCACGTCACGTTCGAATCTCCCACGTCACACCCACGTCACGTTCGAATCATCCACGTCACGCCCACGTCACGTTCGAATCACCCACGACACACCCACGTCACACCCACTTCACGTTCGAATTTCCACGTCACGCTCACGTCACGTTCGAATCTCCCACGTCATGCTCACGTCACGTTCGTATCTCCCACGTCACACCCACGTCACGTTCGAATCACCCACGTCACGCTCACGTCACGTTCGAATCACCCACGTCACGTTCGAATCTACCACTTCACACCCACGTCACGTTCGAATCTCCCACGTCACACCCACGTCACGTTCGAATCGCCCACGTCACGCCCATGTCACCTTCGAATCACCCACGTCACACCCACGTCACGTTCGAATCACCACGTCACACCCACGCCACGTTCGAATCTCCCACGTCACGCCCATGTCACCTTCGAATCACCCACGTCACACCCACGTCACGTTCGAATTTCCCACGTCACGCCAACGTCACGTTCGAATCTCCCACGTCACACCCACCTCGCCTTCGAAGCACATATCGAACAACCATGCTCCTGCCTTGCAACAGCCTCACAGTGCTAGTGCCAAGGTGTGAGGACAGCTGGTGTAGGCTTGCGGAGGGGAGGCAAGGGAGCCGGGCACTCGTGGTGGGGGCTGTCCTAGGCATGCGGAGGCAAGCTCTGCCTTCCCAGTGCTCTTGCCTCTGAGCCCTGCTTGGTGGGGGAGCCTTGAAGCAGGGTGGCACACCCACGCCAATTTCGAACCACCCAGGTCACGTTCGAATGTCTCACGTCACACCCACGTCACGTTCGAATCACCCACGTCACACCCACGTCACACCCACGTCACGTTCTAATCACCCACGTCACGCCCACGTCACGTTCGAATCACCCACGTCACACCCACGTCACGTTCGAATCTCCCACGTCACGCCCACGTCACGTTCGAATCTCCCACGTCACGACCACGTCAGGTTCGAATCACCCACGTCACACCCACGTCACGTTCGATTCAGCCACGTCACACCCACGTCACGTTCGAATCTACCACGTCACGCCCACGTCACGTTCGAATCACCCACGCGACGCCCACGTCACACCCACGTCACGTTCGAATCACCCACGTCACACCCACGTCACGTTCGAATCTCCCACGTCACACCCACGTCACGCCCACGTAACGTTCGAATCTGCCACTACACGCCCACGTCACACCCACGTCACGTTAGAATCACCCCACGTCACACACACGTCACGTTCGAATCTCCCACGTCACACCCACGTCACGTTCGAAACTCCCACGTCACGCCCACGTCACGTTCGAATCTCCCAATTCACGCCCACGTCACGTTCGAATTTCCCACGTCACACCCACGTCACGTTCGAATCTCCCAATTCACGCCCACGTCACGTTCGAATTTCCCACGTCACACCCACGTCACGTTCGGATCTCCCACGTCACGTTCGTATCTCCTACGTCACACCCACGTAACGTTCGAATCTGCCACTACACGCCCACGTCACACCCACGTCACGTTAGAATCACCCACGTCACACACACGTCACGTTCGAATCTCCCACGTCACACCCACGTCACGTTCGAATGTCTCACCTCACACCCACGTCACGTTCGAATCTCCCACGTCACGCCCAAGTCACGTTCGAATGTCTCACGTCACACGCACGTCACGTTCGATTCTCCCACGTCACGCCCACGTCACACCCACGTCACGTTCGAATATCCCACGTCACACCCACTTCACACCCATGTCACGTTCGAATCTCCCTCGTCACACCCACGTCACGTTCGAATGTCTCCCGTCACACCCACGTCACGTTCGAATCTCCCACGTCACGCCCATTCACACCCACGTCACGTTCGAATCTCCCACGTCACACCCACGTCACGTTCGAATCTCCCACGTCACGCCCACGTCACGTTCGAATCACCCACGTCACACCCACGTCACGTTCGAATCTCCCACGTCACGTTCGAATCTCCCACTTCACATCCACGTCACGTTCGAATCACCCACGTCACACCCACGTCACGTTCGAATCTCCCACGTCACGCCCATGTCACCTTCGAATCACCCACGACACACCCACGTCACGTTCGAATCACCCACGTCACGTTCGAATCTCCCACTTCACGCTCACGTCACGTTCGAATCTACCACGTCACGTTCGAATCTCCCACTTCACACCCACGTCACGTTCGAATCACCCACGTCACACCCACGTCACTTTCGAATCTCCCACGTCACGCCCATGTCACCTTCGAATCACCCACGTCACACCCACGTCACGTTCGAATCACCCACGACACACCCACGTCACGTTCGAATCACCCATGTCACGCCCACGTCACGTTCGATTCACCCACGTCACACCCACGTCACGTTCGAATCTCCCACGTCACGCCCACGTCACGTTCGAATCTCCCACGTCACGTCCAGGTCACGTTCGAAACATCCACGTCACGCCCACGTCACGTTCGAATTTCCCACGTCACACCCACGTCACGTTCGAATCAGCCACGTCACGCCCACGTTACGTTCGAATCTCCCACGTCACGTTCGAATCTCCCACGTCACACCCACGTCACGTTCTAATCATCCACGTCACGCCCACGTCACGTTCGAATCACCCACGACACACCCACGTCACACCCACTTCACGTTCGAATTTCCCACGTCACGCTCACGTCACGTTCGAATCTCCCACGTCATGCTCACGTCACGTTCGTATCTCCCACGTCACACCCACGTCACGTTCGAATCACCCACGTCACGCTCACGTCACGTTCGAATCACCCACGTCACGTTCGAATCTACCACTTCACACCCACGTCACGTTCGAATCTCCCACGTCACACCCACGTCACGTTCGAATCACCCATGTCACGCCCACGTCACGTTCGAATCACCCACGACACACCCACGTCACGTTCGAATCGCCCACATCACACCCACGTCACGTTCGAAACAACCACGCCACACCCACGTCACGTTCGAATCTCCCACGTCACGCCCACGCCACGTTCGAATCTCCCACGTCACGTCCAGGTCACGTTCGAAACATCCACTTCACGCCCACGTCACGTTCGAATTTCACACGTCACACCCACGTCACGTTCGAATCAGCCACGTCACGCCCACGTCACGTTCGAATCACCCACGACACACCCACGTCACACCCACTTCACGTTCGAATTTCCCACGTCACGCTCACGTCACGTTCGTATCTCCCACGTCACGCTCACGTCACGTTCGAAACTACCACTTCACGCTCACGTCACGTTCGAATCACCCACGTCACGTTCGAATCTCCCACGTCACGTTCGAATCTCCCACGTCACGCCCACGTCACGTTCGAATCTCCCACGTCACGACCACGTCAGGTTCGAATCACCCACGTCACACCCACGTCACGTTCGATTCACCCACGTCACACCCACGTCACGTTCGAATCTCCCACGTCACGCCCACGTCACGTTCGAATCTCCCACGTCACGTCCAGGTCACGTTCGAAACATCCACGTCACGCCCACGTCACGTTCGAATTTCCCACGTCACACCCACGTCACGTTCGAATCAGCCACGTCACGCCCAAGTTACGTTCGAATCTCCCACGTCACGTTCGAATCTCCCACGTCACACCCACGTCACGTTCTAATCATCCACGTCACGCCCACGTCACGTTCGAATCACCCACGACACACCCACGTCACACCCACTTCACGTTCGAATTTCCCACGTCACGCTCACGTCACGTTCGAATCTCCCACGTCATGCTCACGTCACGTTCGTATCTCCCACGTCACACCCACGTCACGTTCGAATCACCCACGTCACGCTCACGTCACGTTCGAATCACCCACGTCACGTTCGAATCTACCACTTCACACCCACGTCACGTTCGAATCTCCCACGTCACACCCACGTCACGTTCGAATCACCCATGTCACGCCCACGTCACGTTCGAATCACCCACGACACACCCACGTCACGTTCGAATCGCCCACATCACACCCACGTCACGTTCGAAACAACCACGCCACACCCACGTCACGTTCGAATCTCCCACGTCACGCCCACGTCACGTTCGAATCTCCCACGTCACGTCCAGGTCACGTTCGAAACATCCACGTCACGCCCACGTCACGTTCGAATTTCCCACGTCACACCCACGTCACGTTCGAATCAGCCACGTCACGCCCACGTCACGTTCGAATCACCCACGACACACCCACGTCACACCCATTTCACGTTCGAATTTCCCACGTCACGCTCACGTCACGTTCGAATCTCCACCGTCATGCTCACGTCACGTTCGTATCTCCCACGTCACGCTCACGTCACGTTCGAAACTACCACTTCACGCTCACGTCACGTTCGAATCACCCACGTCACGTTCGAATCTCCCACGTCACACCCACGTCACGTTCGAATCATCCACGTCACGCCCACGTCACGTTCGAATCACCCACGACACACCCACGTCACACCCACTTCACGTTCGAATTTCCACGTCACGCTCACGTCACGTTCGAATCTCCCACGTCATGCTCACGTCACGTTCGTATCTCCCACGTCACACCCACGTCACGTTCGAATCACCCACGTCACGCTCACGTCACGTTCGAATCACCCACGTCACGTTCGAATCTACCACTTCACACCCACGTCACGTTCGAATCTCCCACGTCACACCCACGTCACGTTCGAATCTCCCACGTCACGCCCATGTCACCTTCGAATCACCCACGTCACACCCACGTCACGTTCGAATCACCACGTCACACCCACGCCACGTTCGAATCTCCCACGTCACGCCCATGTCACCTTCGAATCACCCACGTCACACCCACGTCACGTTCGAATCTCCCACGTCACGCCCACGTCACGTTCGAATGTCTCACGTCACACCCAAGTCACGTTCGAATATCCCACGTCACACCCACTTCACACCCATGTCACGTTCGAATCTCCCTCGTCACACCCACGTCACGTTCGAATGTCTCCCGTCACACCCACGTCACGTTCGAATCTCCCACGTCACGCCCATTCACACCCACGTCACGTTCGAATCTCCCACGTCACACCCACGTCACGTTCGAATCTCCCACGTCACGCCCACGTCACGTTCGAATCACCCACGTCACACCCACGTCACGTTCGAATCTCCCACGTCACGTTCGAATCTCCCACTTCACATCCACGTCACGTTCGAATCTCCCACGTCACGCCCATGTCACCTTCGAATCACCCACGACACACCCACGTCACGTTCGAATCACCCACGTCACGTTCGAATCTCCCACTTCACGCTCACGTCACGTTCGAATCTACCACGTCACGTTCGAATCTCCCACTTCACACCCACGTCACGTTCGAATCTCCCACGTCACACCCACGTCACTTTCGAATCTCCCACGTCACGCCCATGTCACCTTCGAATCACCCACGTCACACCCACGTCACGTTCGAATCACCCACGACACACCCACGTCACGTTCGAATCACCCATGTCACGCCCACGTCACGTTCGAATATCCCACGTCACACCCACGTCACGTTCGAATCTCCCACGTCACGCCCACGTCACGTTCGAATCTCCCACGTCACGTCCAGGTCACGTTCGAAACATCCACGTCACGCCCACGTCACGTTCGAATTTCCCACGTCACACCCACGTCACGTTCGAATCAGCCACGTCACGCCCACGTTACGTTCGAATCTCCCACGTCACGTTCGAATCTCCCACGTCACACCCACGTCACGTTCTAATCATCCACGTCACGCCCACGTCACGTTCGAATCACCCACGACACACCCACGTCACACCCACTTCACGTTCGAATTTCCCACGTCACGCTCACGTCACGTTCGAATCTCCCACGTCATGCTCACGTCACGTTCGTATCTCCCACGTCACACCCACGTCACGTTCGAATCACCCACGTCACGCTCACGTCACGTTCGAATCACCCACGTCACGTTCGAATCTACCACTTCACACCCACGTCACGTTCGAATCTCCCACGTCACACCCACGTCACGTTCGAATCACCCATGTCACGCCCACGTCACGTTCGAATCACCCACGACACACCCACGTCACGTTCGAATCGCCCACATCACACCCACGTCACGTTCGAAACAACCACGCCACACCCACGTCACGTTCGAATCTCCCACGTCACGCCCACGTCACGTTCGAATCTCCCACGTCACGTCCAGGTCACGTTCGAAACATCCACTTCACGCCCACGTCACGTTCGAATTTCACACGTCACACCCACGTCACGTTCGAATCAGCCACGTCACGCCCACGTCACGTTCGAATCACCCACGACACACCCACGTCACACCCACTTCACGTTCGAATTTCCCACGTCACGCTCACGTCACGTTCGTATCTCCCACGTCACGCTCACGTCACGTTCGAAACTACCACTTCACGCTCACGTCACGTTCGAATCACCCACGTCACGTTCGAATCTCCCACGTCACGTTCGAATCTCCCACGTCACGCCCACGTCACGTTCGAATCTCCCACGTCACGACCACGTCAGGTTCGAATCACCCACGTCACACCCACGTCACGTTCGATTCAGCCACGTCACACCCACGTCACGTTCGAATCTCCCACGTCACGCCCACGTCACGTTCGAATCTCCCACGTCACGTCCAGGTCACGTTCGAAACATCCACGTCACGCCCACGTCACGTTCGAATTTCCCACGTCACACCCACGTCACGTTCGAATCAGCCACGTCACGCCCAAGTTACGTTCGAATCTCCCACGTCACGTTCGAATCTCCCACGTCACACCCACGTCACGTTCTAATCATCCACGTCACGCCCACGTCACGTTCGAATCACCCACGACACACCCACGTCACACCCACTTCACGTTCGAATTTCCCACGTCACGCTCACGTCACGTTCGAATCTCCCACGTCATGCTCACGTCACGTTCGTATCTCCCACGTCACACCCACGTCACGTTCGAATCACCCACGTCACGCTCACGTCACGTTCGAATCACCCACGTCACGTTCGAATCTACCACTTCACACCCACGTCACGTTCGAATCTCCCACGTCACACCCACGTCACGTTCGAATCACCCATGTCACGCCCACGTCACGTTCGAATCACCCACGACACACCCACGTCACGTTCGAATCGCCCACATCACACCCACGTCACGTTCGAAACAACCACGCCACACCCACGTCACGTTCGAATCTCCCACGTCACGCCCACGTCACGTTCGAATCTCCCACGTCACGTCCAGGTCACGTTCGAAACATCCACGTCACGCCCACGTCACGTTCGAATTTCCCACGTCACACCCACGTCACGTTCGAATCAGCCACGTCACGCCCACGTCACGTTCGAATCACCCACGACACACCCACGTCACACCCATTTCACGTTCGAATTTCCCACGTCACGCTCACGTCACGTTCGAATCTCCACCGTCATGCTCACGTCACGTTCGTATCTCCCACGTCACGCTCACGTCACGTTCGAAACTACCACTTCACGCTCACGTCACGTTCGAATCACCCACGTCACGTTCGAATCTCCCACGTCACACCCACGTCACGTTCGAATCATCCACGTCACGCCCACGTCACGTTCGAATCACCCACGACACACCCACGTCACACCCACTTCACGTTCGAATTTCCACGTCACGCTCACGTCACGTTCGAATCTCCCACGTCATGCTCACGTCACGTTCGTATCTCCCACGTCACACCCACGTCACGTTCGAATCACCCACGTCACGCTCACGTCACGTTCGAATCACCCACGTCACGTTCGAATCTACCACTTCACACCCACGTCACGTTCGAATCTCCCACGTCACACCCACGTCACGTTCGAATCTCCCACGTCACGCCCATGTCACCTTCGAATCACCCACGTCACACCCACGTCACGTTCGAATCACCACGTCACACCCACGCCACGTTCGAATCTCCCACGTCACGCCCATGTCACCTTCGAATCACCCACGTCACACCCACGTCACGTTCGAATCTCCCACGTCACGCCCACGTCACGTTCGAATGTCTCACGTCACACCCAAGTCACGTTCGAATATCCCACGTCACACCCACTTCACACCCATGTCACGTTCGAATCTCCCTCGTCACACCCACGTCACGTTCGAATGTCTCCCGTCACACCCACGTCACGTTCGAATCTCCCACGTCACGCCCATTCACACCCACGTCACGTTCGAATCTCCCACGTCACACCCACGTCACGTTCGAATCTCCCACGTCACGCCCACGTCACGTTCGAATCACCCACGTCACACCCACGTCACGTTCGAATCTCCCACGTCACGTTCGAATCTCCCACTTCACATCCACGTCACGTTCGAATCTCCCACGTCACGCCCATGTCACCTTCGAATCACCCACGACACACCCACGTCACGTTCGAATCACCCACGTCACGTTCGAATCTCCCACTTCACGCTCACGTCACGTTCGAATCTACCACGTCACGTTCGAATCTCCCACTTCACACCCACGTCACGTTCGAATCTCCCACGTCACACCCACGTCACTTTCGAATCTCCCACGTCACGCCCATGTCACCTTCGAATCACCCACGTCACACCCACGTCACGTTCGAATCACCCACGACACACCCACGTCACGTTCGAATCACCCATGTCACGCCCACGTCACGTTCGAATATCCCACGTCACACCCACGTCACGTTCGAATCTCCCACGTCACGCCCACGTCACGTTCGAATCTCCCACGTCACGTCCAGGTCACGTTCGAAACATCCACGTCACGCCCACGTCACGTTCGAATTTCCCACGTCACACCCACGTCACGTTCGAATCAGCCACGTCACGCCCACGTTACGTTCGAATCTCCCACGTCACGTTCGAATCTCCCACGTCACACCCACGTCACGTTCTAATCATCCACGTCACGCCCACGTCACGTTCGAATCACCCACGACACACCCACGTCACACCCACTTCACGTTCGAATTTCCCACGTCACGCTCACGTCACGTTCGAATCTCCCACGTCATGCTCACGTCACGTTCGTATCTCCCACGTCACACCCACGTCACGTTCGAATCACCCACGTCACGCTCACGTCACGTTCGAATCACCCACGTCACGTTCGAATCTACCACTTCACACCCACGTCACGTTCGAATCTCCCACGTCACACCCACGTCACGTTCGAATCACCCATGTCACGCCCACGTCACGTTCGAATCACCCACGACACACCCACGTCACGTTCGAATCGCCCACATCACACCCACGTCACGTTCGAAACAACCACGCCACACCCACGTCACGTTCGAATCTCCCACGTCACGCCCACGTCACGTTCGAATCTCCCACGTCACGTCCAGGTCACGTTCGAAACATCCACTTCACGCCCACGTCAC